>NW_020885154.1:20191-20757 GCF_003945725.1 Corapipo altera
TTCGTTTTGGAGATGAAGAAAAATCAAGATGTGTTCGTTTTGGAGATCCCAAATCCCAGCCTGACTTGAAGAATCCAAAAAGAACTGGAATCCAAAAGAATTTGGAACCCAGAAATCCCAAATCCTATCCTGGCTGGAAGAATCCAAAAAGAATTGGAATCCAGAAGAGTTTGGAACCCAGAAATCCCAAATCCCAACCTGACTGGAAGAATCCAGAAAGAATTGGAATCCTAAAAAATTTGGAACCCAGAAATCCCAATTCCCAACCTGGCTTGAAGAATCCCAAAAGAACTGGAATCCAGAAGTGTTTGGAACCCAGAAATCCCAAATCCCAGCCTGACTGGAAGAATCCCAAAATAATTGAAATCCAAAAGAATTTGGAACCCAGAAATCCCAAATCCCAACCTGACTGGAAGAATCCCAAAAGAAATGGAGTCCAAAAGAATTTGGAACCCAGAAATCCCAAATCCTAGCCTGGCTGGAAGAATCCTAAAAAATTTGGAACCCAGAAATCCCAATTCCCAGCCTGCCTTGAAGAATCCCAAAAGAATTGGAATCCAAAAGAA
>NW_020885154.1:20767-23526 GCF_003945725.1 Corapipo altera
AGTTTGGAACCCAGAAATCCCAAATCCCAGCCTGGCTTGAAGAATCCAAAGTAATTTGGAACCCAGAAATCCCAAATCCCAGCCTGGCTTGGAGCTGGTGAAACAATTCCCATTCTTTGTGCTCCCTCAAATCCAGGAACTTTCCCTCCAACCCCCTTCCCTACCACGTCTCCTCCCCGCCCCGGTGCCCTTGCAGGGATTTTCAAGGCCCAATTAGCTCTTTATTTTAATATTAATCATTAATTATCTAATTATCCATGATCTCCTGCAGCTCCCTGAGCGCTCCGGGCTTTCCATTGGAATTCTGGTGGATTTTTATGAGGTTTCCTTTGGTTTTTCGTGGATTTCCAGTGGTAGTTTCTGGTTTCTCCTCTCTCCCAGGATCCATTACAACGTCTTCTACTGCTTGTACCTGATGGAAAACTCCTCTGGAACCGTTGGGAATGTGGAAGAGGAAACGTTGGCTTCGCGCTGCAGGCAGGACTTGTGGTCCAGGTGAGGTTTTTCCAGGTGATCCAAGCGGTTCCCCGGGGTCCTGAGGGAATGCTGAGCGATCCAGGGAATGTTGGGGACAGTGCAACTCCTTATCCTGCTCCTTGCCTCCTGAATTCCCAGAGGAAAACCAGAATCTGGGGCCTTAAATCTGGAAAAATCGGATTACTGGGCACAGACTGAGTTTAAATTCACTGAGGAGTCTGTCATGGAATCATGGAATGGTTTGGAAGGGACCTTAAGGATAAACTAATTCCAAACCCCTGCTGTAGGTAGAGACACCTTCCGCTATCCCAGGTTGCTCCAGCCCGGCCTTGGACACTTCCAGGGATCCAGGGGCAGCCACAGCTTCTCTGGGAAATCCATTCCACCCCCTCTCCACCCTCCCAGCCAGGAATTCCTTCCCAATATCCCATCTCTCCCTGCCCTCTGGCACTGGGAAGCCATTCCCTGTGTCCTGTCCCTCCATCCCTTGTCCCCAGTCCCTCTCCAGCTCTCCTGGAGCCCCTTTAGGCCCTGCAAGGGGCTCTCAGCTCTCCCTGGAGCCTTCTCTTCTCCAGGCTGAACATTCCCAACTCTCCCAGCCTGGCTCCAGAGCAGAGGGGCTCCAGAATCATGGAATCCTAGGATCGTCTGGGTGGGAAAGGACTTTAAAAACCTCCAGTGCCACCCCTGCCATGGGCAGGGACATCTTCCGCTATCCCAGGTTACTCCAACCCTTGGACACTTCCAGAGATCCAGGGGCAGCCACAGCTTCTCTGGGAAATCCACTCCAGTCCCTCCCCACCCTCCCAGCCAGCAATTCCTTCCCAATATCCCATCCATCCCTGCCCTCTGGCACTGGGAAGCCATTCCCTGTGTCCTGTCGCTCCATCCCTTGTCCCCAGTCCCTCTCCAGCTCTCCTGGAGCCCCTTTAGGCCCTGCAAGGGGCTCTCAGCTCCCCCTGGAACCTTCTCTTCTCCAGGAGAACATTCCCAGCTCTCCCAGCCTGGCTCCACCTCCCGGATCAGTGGAACACAGTTCTGTGCATTCACAGAGTCCAAATCCCCCCAAAACACCCTCCCAGATCACCCCTTTCCCTATGGATAAGGAGCTCTGGAAGGAGGGAAGTCCCTGCTGGAATTTTAAGACACGAAGTTCAGGCAGCCCAAGCAGGGGTTGGGTTGTTGCTGATGCTCCCACAGCCCAAAAAAATGTAGATTTTCCCTTTTGAACACCAGGAAAGAAACAAGGGACCGGGATATTGGTTCCACTATTGTTTTCTGGATCCTGCAGGAGAAGTGTTAATGCTAACACTGATTTATTTGCTTGCTTGGATATAATTTATATTTTTATTGTTTCTTTTTGTTATTATTTTAATCTTTATTTTATTGTATTTTTATATTTATTTTATTATATTATATTTATAGTATATTACATTATATTATATTATGTATATTTATTATATTATATTTATATCATATTGCGTTATATTACATTGTGTATATTATATAATATATATATTATATTACACATTATATACTATATATATTATATACTTTATATTTATTTTATATATTAATAAATATTTATTATATATATTGATATATTTATATCTCTTAATTTTAGATATGATATAATTTATAATTATATGTAATTTATATATTTATACATATAGAGAGAGATAAAAATGTACTGATCTATATGTTAAATATTAATATTTTCTGCTACTTGCTGCCTAGAAAAGGACATATATATAATAATATGTTTTATATATACATATATATAATATAATACATATAATATTATACAATATATAATATAATATATATTATGTAATATATTATATATATATTATATAGTTATTGATCTATATGTTATTGATCTATATGTTAAATATTAATATTTTTTGCTACTTGCTACCTAGAAAAGAAGGACATATATATAATATATATTATATATACATAGATATAATACATATCAGATACATATATAATATATATGCTACAATATATATTATATTATATATTTTATATTATATATTATATATATTAAATTATATACTTTATATTTATTTTATATATTAATAAATATTTTATATATTGATATATTTATATCTATTTTAATTTTAGACATGATATAATTTATAATTATATGTGATTTATATACATGGATATATAGATAAAAATTTCTTGATCTGTATGTTAAATATTAATATTTTTTGCTACTTGCTGCCTGGAAAAGAAGGACAACAAGGAATGAAACCCTTCCCTGGCCTGTGGAGATC
>NW_020885154.1:23536-24610 GCF_003945725.1 Corapipo altera
TTTTCCAACCTAAATGATTCCCTGATTCCCTGAAATCAGGAGTGAAGCGGAGCCTGGGAAGAGGGGAGGGCTGAGGAGAAGGTGTTTTAGGCTTTAGCTTTTATTCCTCGTTTCCTTCCGCTGATTTAATTGCCAATAAATTAAATTAATTCCCTGGAGTCGAGCCCGTTTTACCCATGGCGGGAATTCCCGAGGGATCCGCCCCATCCTTATCCCAACCCACGAACCTTCCATTCTATTTTTCCCCCCTTTTTTTTTTTTAAAACTTTTTAGGCCACGGATTGGAATTTTTTAAACCCGATTCGCTCCGTTAGGCACCAACATTCCCAGCTCTGGAATCCTCATCCTCTCCTTCCTTCCCTTCTCCAGGCACGGGGAAAACCTCGACCTTGGCCAAGTACGCGGAGAAATTCCCGGAGCTGAACTTCCTTTACGTGGCCTTCAACAAGGCTGTGGTGGAGAAGGGGAAAAGAGCCTTTCCCAGGAATGTCACCTGCAAGACTTTCCACTCCCTGGCGTTCGGGAGCATCGGGAAGCAGTGAGTTGGGATTTTTAGATCCCCCCCAAAAAAAAAAAGACACGACGGGAAAAATTGGTTGGAATTAAACCTCCGGGGATCTGAGGGAAGGGGGGGAATTATTTCACCTGCTCCCAGCCAGGCTGGGAGTTGGGATTTATGGATATCCAGTTGGATGCTCCAGGGGTTTGAGGATCCACGAGAAAACCTTCATTTCCCTGGTTTGGGGTCAAGGAGCCAAAGGGGGCAATTCCTAGGGAGATAAAATTCCACCGGGAATTCCTTTTTCTCCGCTTCCCGTTCCCGTGTCAGTGGGAGAACCTTTCCAAATGTTGCTTTTCTCCAACAGGGGAATAATTTCCTTTGTCTGAGTTATTTTAATGAGCCAATTCCTCTCCCATTGTGCCACATTTCAAGTGCAGAGCTGGAAAAAAAGAGGGAATTCCCATGAATACTGGGAATATCCCTCCGGCTCCATTTTTTTTTATTATTTTTTTTTTCCCCTCAATAAAATGTATAAAATTAGCAAGTTTGTGCTTCTACCAGGACAAATATGT
>NW_020885154.1:24620-25062 GCF_003945725.1 Corapipo altera
TTGCAAATATGTTCAGGTTTTCAAGATATTTCATTGCAAACACGTGCAGATTTGAAAAACATTTCGTGACAAATTTGTGCAGATTTTCAAGATATTCCATTACAAATAATGTGCAGATTTTCAAGATATTCCATTAAAAAATGTGCAAATCTTAGATATTCCACCATGAGTCCAATTCCGGGGTGTAAACCAGGGGTTCTGAGGTGCAACAGGAGGTTTCCCTGCGTGTTTTAACACTTTTTTTTTGTTTGTCTGTTTGTTTTTCCCCAGCTACAAAGAGCGAGGGAAGCTGAACTTCTCCAAGATGTCCGTGTTCTCCGTCAGCTGCCTCCTGCGGAACCGCGAGGGCCAGGCCCTGTTCGTGAGGGGGAAAACCGTCTCCCAGACCCTGGAGAGCTTCTTCGCCTCCTCGGACGAGGAGATCTGTGAGGAGCACGTGCCC
>NW_020885154.1:25072-28364 GCF_003945725.1 Corapipo altera
GAGATTTGTGAGGAGCATGTGCCCATGTGGTTCAAAAACACCCACGGGGACAGGAGGCTCATCAGCCCCATGGAAAAGCATGTGAGATTTTGGGATCGGGCTGGAATTCTGTGGCTGGGGTTTGGTAGATGTGTGGGTGGCTTCTCTTGGAAGCTGCCGGAAGCTTCCCCCTGTCCCGTGGAGCAGATTCCAGCTGCTCCAGGACGGGATTCCAAGGCTGAGCCCGTCAGGAGCAACAGTAACACCTCTGAGATAACTGATTTAGGAACAGAAGGTTGTGGGACAGAAGGAATTCCAACCAGGGAAGATCTGACTGGGCTTTAAGGTCCCTTCCAACCTGAGTCATTCCATAATTCCATGGTCTCCCATCTCCCCCAACTCAGGGGTGTTTGGGCTTCACCTTTAGGAATTAACTTCCAAATATTTTTTCCCACTGGTGACAAATCCGAAGGAAATGGGTCCCATTCTCCCTGTTTGCAGAGCTGGTTTGAGGCAGGATTTTATCTCTGGCTCTGCCCAGGGCAGGTGTTTCTTCCCTTTATATTTTATTTATATTTTATTTATATTCTATTTATATTCTATTTATATTCTATTTATATTTTAATTAGGTTCTATTTATATTTTAATTAGGTTCTATTTATATTTTATTTAGATTCTACTTAGATTTTATTTAGATTCCATTTAGATTTTAATTAGATTCTACTTAGATTTTATTTAGATTCTATTTAAATTTTATTTTGATTCTGTTTAGATTCTATTTAGATTCTGTTTAGATTTTGTTTAGATTCTGTTTAGATTTTGATAATCATATTATATTAAGATTTTATAAGCAAATAAATATATATTCTATATGATGAATAAATACAATATAAATAAACAAAACATTAATGTTATATTTACACCAGTATCTGAACAGTGATATATATATTTATATTTAAATTTATTTTTATTTATTATTTATATGTATTATATATTTTATATTGTTATATTAATATTATATATTATGCAATATATAATTTGTATATTTTATATTATGTATTTTATATTATATAATGTTACATATATTACATATTATATAATATTGCACATTACTATATTATGCTATATTTTATATATTATATATATTATCATATAGTTATATTTTTAGAGATATATATATATGGTATTTCTATTTATATTTTATTTACTATTTATAATTTTACATATTTTTATATATTTATTTTCTTTATATATATAAATAAAGAAAATAAACATCTTTTTAGGTAATTTTAGATCAAAACCCCGAAAGACTTCAGAGAAAATCTCCCGTGTTTGGAATATTTGTCTGCTCAGAGCAATTTATCCAAATTATCCCTGTGTTTTTTCCCTCTACAGATCAACGTGGAAGAGGCTAAAGAAATATGGCACAACATGAAAAAACTGGATGGGGATGTGGAGAAGAGATACAAGATGACTTGTGATGGTAAAAGAGAAGAAAAATATAAATTCTTGTATTATAAAGAATATATTACAAAGAACTGGGGTGGGAAAATAAGTAAATTTATTTTTCCTACTTCCGGCTGAGCATCAAAAAGGGTTAAAAAAAATCTCTTTTCTCCTGCCCCTGGCTCAGCAGGGAATATCACTCTGGATTTTTTCATCCATAAAGTTTTATAAAATGAATGAATTTGTGCTTCTACCAGGACAAATATTGGGAGATTTTTAAGGTATTCCATCATAAATACGTGCGGGTTGGAAAGATATTCCAGTTTGAGGTCTGGAAATCAGCTGGAAGTTGAAAAAAAAAAAAGGGAAAATGGTGTTTATTTTAAGGGTCAGAAACATGAATTAAAAAAAAAAATAAATAAAAGGGGAAAAGGAATTTATTTTAAGGACCAGAAACATTAAAAAAAAATTAAAAAAAAAAATAAAAGGAATTTATTTTAAGGGCCAGAAACATGGAAGAAAAAAAGGGGGGAAAGGGATTTATTTAAAGGGCCAGAAACGTTAAAAAAAGAAAAAAAAAACAAAACAAAACAAAAAGGGGAAAAGGGATTTATTTTAAGGGTCAGAAACATGAAAAAAAAGGAAAAAAGAAAATGAAAAAAAAAAGGGAAAGGGGATTTATTTGAAGGACCAGAAACATTAAAAAAAAACAAAAAAAAACCAACAAAGAAGGATAAAAAGGATTTATTTTAAGGACCAGAATATGAAAAAAAAACCAACAAAAAATGAAAACAAAAAAAAAGGGAAAAAAGGATTTATTTTAAGGGTCAGAAGCACTAGGAAAAAAAAGTAAAAAAAAACAAAACAAAGGGAAAAAAGGGATTTATTTTAAGGACCAGAAACATTAAAAAAAATAAAAACCAAGGAAAAAAGTGCTTTATTTGGAGGATCATGGGGGTTTCTGCTGAGGAAATTCCCTTTTCCCTGCCATCCCTGTGTTTTCCCCTCAGGATACCTGAAGCTGTGGCAGCTCAGCAAGCCCAAGCTGTCGGGATACGATGCCGTTTTCGTGGACGAAGCCCAGGATTGCACTCCAGGTGAGCCAGAGCTCCAGCATTCCCAGAGGGTTTTCCCGAGAAACAGCACAATTCAACTTAAACCCGGGTGTAAGGTTAGGACCGAGCCCTGGCTTGCTTAGGCTGGGTCGGTGACGGGGCTGCTCCGTGACTGCTCCGTGAGCATTCCCAGTGTTTTCCCGCAGCCATCGTGGACGTGGTGCTGTCCCAGACGTGCGGGATCATCCTGGTGGGAGACCCTCACCAGCAGATCTACACCTTCCGCGGCGCCGTCAACACCCTGCAGGCCGTGCCCCACACCCACGTCTACTACCTGACCCAGGTAGGGGCTCTGCTTCCAGGGGTGCATCCCGAATCCAGGGGAAATCCAGGCCTTTTGCGGATGGCGGCCAACGGCAAACGCTGCGCGGTGCCAAACGGTTCCCACCAAACCGTTCCTAGAAATCCTGGTCGTTCCCAAACCACTCCCGCCAAACTGTTCCTAGAAATCCTGGTCGTTCCCAAACCACTTCCACCAAACTGTTCCTAGAAATCCTGGTTGTTTCCAAACAACTCCTGCCAAACTGTACCTAGAAATCCTGGTCATTCCCAAACCACTCCTACCAAACTATTCCTAGAAATCCTGGTTGTTCCTAAACAGTTCCCGCCAAACTGTTCCTAGAAATCCTGGTCATTCCCATACAGTTCCCACCAAAATGTGCCTAGGAATCCTGGTTGTTGTTGAACCCAATTCCCACCAAACTGTTCCTAAAAATCCTGGTTGTTCCCAAACAGTTCCTGCCAAACTATTC
>NW_020885154.1:28374-32648 GCF_003945725.1 Corapipo altera
TTCCTAAAAATCCTGGTTGTTCCCAAACAGTTCCTGCCAAACTATTCCTAGAAATCCTGGTTGTTCCCAGACAATTCCCACCAACCTGTTCCTAGAAATTCTGGTTGTTTCCAAACCATTCCCACCAAACTGTTCCTAGAAATTCTGGTTGTTCCCAAACAGTTCCTGCCAAACTATTCCTAGAAATCCTGGTCGTTCCCAGACAGTTCCCACCAAACTGTTCCTAGAAATCCTGGTTGTTCCCAAACCACTTCCACCAAACTGTTCCTAGAAATTCTGATCGTTCCCAAACAGTTCCCACCTAATTATTCCTAGAAATCCTGGTTGTTCTTGAATACAATTCCCGCCAACCTCCTGGACAACTTTTCTCTTGGAGAAAGCACCAAAATGACTCAGAAGTATTCCTGGAAATCCTGGTTGTTCCCAAACCACTCCCACCAGACTATTCCTAGAAATCCTGGTTGTTCCCAAACCACTTCCCACCAAACCGTTCCTAGAAATCCTGGTTGTTGAACCCAATTCCCATCAAAGTGTTCCTAAAAATCCTGGTTGTTCCCAAACAGTTCCTGCCAAACTATTCCTAAAAATCGTGGTCGTTCCCAAACCACTCCCGCCAAACTATTCCTAGAAATCCTGGTTGTTCCCAGACAGTTCCCACCAAACTGTTCATAGAAATCCTGGTCGTTCCTAAACAGTTCCCACCTAATTATTCCTAGAAATCCTGGTTGTTCTTGAATACAATTCCCGCCGACCTCCTGGACAACTTTTCTCTTGGAGAAAGCACCAAAATGACTCAGAAGTATTCCTGGAAATCCTGGTTGTTCCCAAACCACTCCCACCAGACTATTCCTAGAAATCCTGGTCGTTCCCAATCCACTCCCACCAAACTGTTCCTGGAAATCCTGGTCATTCCCAAACAGTTCCCACCAAAATGTACCTAGAAATCCTGGTCGTTCCCAAACAGCTCCCACCAACCTGTTCCTAGAAATCCTGGTTGTTCCCAAACCACTCCCACCAAACTGTTCCTAGGAATCGTGGTCATTCTTGAACCCAAATTGTACAATTCCCACCAAGCTATTCCTGCAAATCCTGGTCATTCCCAAGCCCTTCCCACCAAACTGTTCCTAGAAATCCTGGGCGGTTTTAAACCCAAATGATACAATTCCCGCCAACATTCTGGACAACTTTTCTCTTGGAGAAAGCACCAAAATGACTCCAAAGTATTCCCAGAAATTCTGGTCATTCCCAAACAGTTCCCACCAAACTGTTCCTAGAAATCCTGGTCATTCCCAAACCATTCCCACCAAACTATTCCTAGAATTTGTCGTCGTTCCCAAACAATTCCCACCAAGCTATTCCTTAAAACTCTGGTTGTTCTTGAACCCAAATTATACAATTCCCATCAAATTATTCCTAGAAATCTTGACTCAAAAGTATTCCTGGAAATCCTGGTCATTCCCAAACAATTCCCACCAAGCTATTCCTAGAAAATCTGGTCATTCCTAACTGACACAATTCCCACCAACCTCCTGGACAACTTTTCTCCTGGGAAAACACCCAAATCCCCCCAAACTATGTAGGTTTAGGAATGACCAGGATTTCTAGGAATGGTCTGGAGGTATTTTGGTGCTTTTTCCAAGAGAAAAGTTGTCCAGAAGGTTGGTGGGAATTTTATCATGTAGGTTTAGGAATGACCAGATTTTCTAGGAATAGCTTGGTAGGAATTGTATAATTTGGGTTTAAGGATTGACCAGGATTTCAAGGAATGGTTTGATGCGAATGGTGTCATTTGGGTTTAGGAATGACCAGGACTTCTAGGAATGGTCTGGGGGGATTTGGGTGCTTTTCCAAGAGAGAAGTTATCCAGGAGATTTGATGGGAATTGTATCATTTGGGTTTAGGAATGACCAGATTTTCTAGGAATAGCTTGGTAGGAATTGTATAATTTGGGTTTAAGGATTGACCAGGATTTCAAGGAATGGTTTGGTGGGAACTGTATAATTTGTATTTAGGAATAACCAGGATTTCTAGGAATAGTCTGGGGGGATTTGGGTGCTTTTCCAAGAGAAAAGTTATCCAGGAGGTTTGATGGGAATTGTATCATTTGGGTTTAGGAATGACCAGGATTTCTAGGAATAGTTTGCAGGGATTTGGGTTTTTCCAGGAGAAAACTTTTCCAGAAGGTTGGTGGGAATTGTGTCAGTTGGGTTTAGGAATGACCAGGATTTCTAGGAATAGTCTGGGGGGATTTGGGTGCTTTTCCAAGAGAAAAGTTATCCAGGAGGTTTGATTGGAATTGTATCATTTGGGTTTAGGAATGACCAGGATTTCTAGGAATAGCTTGGTGGGATTTGTATCATTTGGGTTTAGGAATGACCAGGAATTCAAGGAATGGTTTGATGGGAATTGTATCATTTGGGTTTAGGAATGACCAGGATTTCTAGGAATAGACTGGGGGGATTTGGGTGTTTTTCCAAGAGAAGACTTCTCCAGAAGGTTGGTGGGAATTGTATCAGTTGGGTTTAGGAATGACCAGGATTTCTAGGAATAGTTTGGGAGGATTTGAGTGTTTTTCCAGGAGAAAAGATGTCCAGAAGGTGGCTGGGAATTCTATAATTCCATACATAACCATACTTTTATAGGTTCTAACCAGTTCCTCATCTTTTCCTGCCTTTTCCTGGATTTTTCCACGCAGAGTTTCCGATTTGGTCCCGAAATTGCTTATGTTGGAGCAACAATCCTGGATGTTTGCAAAGGGATCCGGAATAAGACGTTGGTGGGTGGGAACCAAAAGGGTGAGTTGTGCTCTCTCAGCTCAGGGCCATAAATCGAGGTTAATTAAGTAATTAATCGATTTTATTAACTGATAATTAATTTTATTCACTAATAACAATGTAAATAATAAATATTAATATCAATTGTAATAAATTAAATTAATAAAATTCTATTATAAAATATAAATTTAAGTTTACTCTTTAAGTTCAACATTTTAAAAAATAATTGAATTTAGAAAATTCAATTAATCTGTTAATTAATAATTAATTTAGAAAATTCAACTAGGAGTAAATATTATTAAAAAATAGAGTATAATGGAGTTACTAATAATTCATAATCGATTACATTAAATTGGTTAAATTTCATTTCAAAGTGAAATTTGAAATGACATTTGAGTTTAGCATAGTTAATAATTAATATGTAGGTATTATACATAAAATATTATATAGTAATAGTATATAAATAACTAGGTGTTGATAATTAGTTACTAATTTAATTTATTAAATACATTATGTTAATAATTTTAATCGTTAAATTAATACATTTTATTTTATTAAAAAATTTTATTCAAATATTATTTTCTTTAAATACTATTTTATTTAAATTCTATTTTCTTTAAATTCTATTTTATTTACAATTTATTTTATCCACATTTTATTTTATTTAAATTTTATTTTATTTTATTTTTAAAATTTTATTTTCTTTAAATTCCATTTTATTTACATTTTATTTTATCCACATTTTATATTATTTAAATTTTATTTAAATTTTAATTTTTTAAATTTTGTATTCTTTAAATTCTACTTTCTTTAAATTATATTTTATTTACATTTTATTTTATCCACATTTTATGTTATTTAAATTTTATTTTAATTTTAATTTTTTAAATTTTATTTTCTTTAAATTCTACTTTCTTTAAATTCTATTTTATTTACATTTTATTTTATTCAATTTTCACTTTCTAAATGAAATTTAGGATTTAACATGAAAAAGTTGATTAAATTTATGAAACTAACAAATAGATAACATAATTAAATGTATATTAAATACATTAATTAATACAGAAATATAATACCTTTCATCTACAAAAACACGTTAAATATATTAACAAATCTGTAAATTAATTAAATTTATGAAATTAATAACTAAATAAATAACGCTGACTTGTGGAGTTCCTTGGATCCGGAGCCTGATTCCCGGGATCCCTGGGAATGTCCCCGTGCAGGCGCCGTCCGGGGCTCCATGGAAGGGAAGATCACGGTCCTTTCCCGCAGCAATTCCAGCGTTTTCGACGACGCCGTCAAACTCACCGGGAGAGACAGACCCATCCCAATCCACGTCATCGGGGTAGGTGGGGACGCCCAAGGCCAATTCCTGCCTTTGGAGTCGATATTCCATCAAAAAGCGGGAATCTGGCGCGGCCGGGAATTGATTGGGAACTGTTTTATCCTGAAATCCAGACAGGCCAAATCCCGTTTTTAGGCTGATTTATCCCGTTT
>NW_020885154.1:32658-46962 GCF_003945725.1 Corapipo altera
AAATCCAGACAGGCCAAATCCCGTTTTTAGGCTGATTTATCCCGTTTTTATCCGGCTTAGGTGGGAACAGCCAAGGCCAATTCCCCTCTTTGGAGTCAATATTCCATCAAAAAGCGGGAATCTGGCGCGGCCGAGAAGTGATTTGGGACCATTTTATCCTCAAATCCAGACAGGCCAAATCCCGTTTTTAGACTGATTTATCCCATTTTTATCCGGCTTAGGTGGGAACAACCAAGGCCAATTCCCGCCGCCTTTGGAGTCGATAGTCCGTCAAAAAGCGGGAATCTGGCGCGGCCGGAAATTGATTGGGAGCCATTTTATCCTCAGATCTGGGTGGGCTGAATCCCATTTTTAGGCTGATTTATCCCGTTTTTATCCGGCTTAGGTGGGATGGGAATTGTATAATTTGAGTTTAGGAATGACCAGGATTTATTTCTAGGAATAGTTTGAGGAGATTTTGGTGCTTTTTCCAAGTGAAAAGATGTCCAGAAGGTTAGTGGGAATTTTATCATGTAGGTTTAGGAATGACCAGGATTTCTAGGAATAGATTTGAGGGAATTTGGGTGCTTTTCCAAGAGAAAAGTTATCCAGGAAGTTTGATGGGAATTGTATCATTTGGGTTTAGCAATGACCAGGATTTCCAGGAATAGTCGGGAGGTATTTGGGTGTTTTTCCAGGAGAAAACTTTTCCAGAAGGTTGGTGGGAATTGTATCAGTTGGGTTTAAGAATGACCAGATTTTCTAGGAATGGCTCCGTGGGAATTGTATAATTTGGGTTTAAGGGTTGACCAGGATTTCAAGGAATGGTTTGATGGGAATGGTGTCATTTGGGTTTAGGAATGACCAGGATTGGGGCGGGAAAAGAGGGGATGGAATAAGTGGCTGGAAGTATTTGGAGGAGCTGGAGCAGTTCTGGTGCCTTTGGAATTAAAAATGAGCTGGAATTGAACATAAAAACAGGGAAAGAATAAACATTTTCCATGTTTTCTTGGGAGACAATGATAGTGTTTGAAGCTGGAAGCGACCTCGGGATGTTCCGGGATCATCGTGGATCCCCAGCCCTGGGGGGCTTTGATCCCTGGCTCAATCCACCCAGGAAATCCAGGGAAAACTGGGGTCTTTTTGGGAAGGGAAATCGGGATTTTCCACAGCGCCAGACATTCAACCCCTTGAGGGAGCAACAGCCCCCAGGATTTCCCTGGATTTTCATTCCCAAAAAAGTTGAGCCGGAGGAGAATTTGTGCGCCCACACTTTCAGGAATCCCTGGGCTGGAATTCCAGGAGGGTTTTAATCCGGCTCCACATTCCAAAGCCTCGGGAATCACTGACCTTCGAACTCTGGATCGCCGATAAAATCTTATGGAACAGGGAAAAACCTCCTTTAATTTGGGAATTTTGCAGCCGGAATTGGAGGAGTTCAAAACCAAGGAATTGTTTGAGCCCATCTTTGGAATTTTTAGGCCAAATTTTTATTCCAAATTTTTCACCTTATTTTTTTTTCCACCAGAAAGCTGCAAATTAAAACGAAATAAGCCTTTGAAATGTTGGCTGCCCGGCACCAACTAAAAATTCGGGATAAATTCGATTTATCCTGATAAATCTGGGATGCGTTTAATTTATCCCGATTTTCTTCGGATGGAACAAACCAAAGAGGATTTAGAAACGAGAGGGTGAAAAAAAATCCCTTTGGAAAGTAAAAATGTCCTCAAAAATAAAGAGCTTTTTGGGTCAATTTATGTTGAAACTGAGATATTTTTTTTCCCGTTTTATTTTCCCTGGAACAGCCGCTTTTATTTTGGGATAAAAAACTCCGGGTTTTTTTTGGTTTTTTTAGGGTTTGGCTCGTTTTGGCCTGAGCAGGATTTATGATATTTGGAAGCTCAGTCAACCTGCAGAAGTCAGGGAAAAATGTGAGTATTGTCCCTGCCCTTTTTCCTGGTTCCTTTTCCGTTTCCTCAGGGAATTTTCCAGGGGAAAAAACTGATTTTTAAATATTTTTTAAAATTCGTATCCGAGCTATTTTTGGCAACTTTGAAGATTTTCGGTTCCTAACACCGGGAATGCCAAAATTTTGGGATCGGTGTCTCGGATCCCTTCCCGGATTTCCACTTAGCTGGAAACTTATCCCAGGAAACCCTGAGTATGGGATGTTTTTCCCTGTTTTTCCTGATTTTTAGGTCATTTTTATTTTCCTTTAAGCTTCCCCTTCTTTTCTTTTGGGTTTTTTAAATCCTGCTTTTTTTTCCCTGGTAGATAAAATTTGGGATAAAAATCCAATGGGATTTATGCAGGATGGAAGAGGGATTTATGCCCTGAAGTCACACTAAAGCCTTTAATTAAAATTAGATTATTAGTAGTATATTATTAATATTATATATTATTATATAATATAATATTATTTAATATAATAAATGTGATATATAATTATGTGTTATAATTATATAATATAATAATATAAAATTCATATAATAATTCTATAATATAATATTATTAATTAATATTATTCTTAATATTATTTATATTAATAATAGTAATTATAAATTTATATAATTAGACTATTAATATATAATTAATTTATAATATAATTTTAACATATGATAGACGACATATATTTATTGTTTATAGTTATAATTAGAAATATTAATAGTATATGGTTCTATATATTGATAATTGATATATTAAAATATTTTATATGTTAATATAATATAAATAGTTATTAATATTAATATCATATATTGTTATTATATATTAAAATATATTTAAGTATATTAATAAATACTTAATATATTATCAATCTATTATTAAGATATATTGATATATTATTAATAATGCAACTGAAACAAATACATATTATTATTCAAATTTAATTAAAATAAAAATAAACTCGTATAAATAATATACTCTTTATATTACATTATATTTATTTTATAATACATATATAATATGCACATATAATATAAACGTTATAGTATTATATTATTGTATATGACACATACATAGTATATATAATAATGTATTGTAATATGATAATATATTTATATATAATAATACAATGTATTAATACTATTGTAAGAATTAGAATACTTATTTTAATTAAATTTTAATTCTAATTTAATATAAATGAAGTAAACTATATAATATAATAATGAATAAATAATAATAATGAATAATGATAGATAATAAATAATAATTATATAATGTAATAAAACTTATTATAATTAAATTTTAATTCTAATTTAACATAAATGAAATAAATTATATAATATAATCATAAATAAATAATAATAATAATAATAAATAAGGATAAATAGTACTAAATAATAATATAAACTATATAATGTAATAATACTTGTTATAATTAAATTTTAATTCTGAATTAATATAAATAAACTAAACTATTTAATATAAGAATAATAAAGAATAATAAAGAATAATAATAAAATAAACTATATAATATAATAATACTTACTATAACTAAATTTTCATTCTAATTTAATATAAATAAACTAAACCATATAATTATAAATAAATAATAATAATGAATAATATAATAGTAATAAATAATAATACAACTATATAATGTAATAATAGTTATTGAAATTAAATTTTAATTCTAATGTAATATAAATAAACTAAGCTATATAATATAATAATGAATAATAATAATAATGATAAACAATAATAAATAATAATATAAAATATATAGTGTAATAATACTCATTATAATTAATTTTTAATTCTAAGTTAATATAAATGAAAGAAACTATATAATAAAATAATAAATAATAATAATAAATAATAATAAGTAATAATATAAATTATATAATATAAATTATATAATGTAATAATATAAATTATATAATGTAATAATATAAATTATATAATGTAATAATACTTATTATAATTATATAATGTAATAATACTTATTATAATTAAACTTTAATTATAATTTAATATAAATGAAATAAACTATCTAATATAATAATTAATAAATAATAATAATGAATAATGATAAATAGTAATAAATAATGATAAATAATAATATAAATAATATGTAATAATACTTATAATTAAATTTTAATTCTAATTTAACATAAATGAAGTAAGCTATGTAATATATTAATAAAGAAGAATAAAGAATAATAATAAAATAAAATATATAATATAATAATACTTATTCTAATAAAATTTTACTTCTAATTTAATGTAAATAAACTGAACTCCTGTCCCCTTTCCTTCCAGCAAACCTCGTGATCAACGATTCCTTTATCCAGAAGTGGGAAGGCTCTCGGGGGTTCTTTGGCTTGAAGGAATACGCGGAGCACGTGGACGACCGAGACCTGGCGGTGAAGATCTTCATCGTGGAGAAATACAGGGAGCGGATCCCGGAGCTGGTGCAGAGGATCGAGAGATCCCACGTGTCCCAGGAATCCCTGGCGGGTAAATCCAGGGATAAAGGGGCAAATCCGGGTCTCCTTTCGGTCCTGAATCCAACTGATCCTGGAAAAAAGGGCTGAGTTTGGATCGAGTTGGACTTTTAGGGAGGTTGAACGGGAGCTTTAGGGCTGGATTCCCTCTGCTCTGGAGCCAGGCTGGGAGAGCTGGGAATGTTCCCCTGGAGAAGAGAAGGCTCCAGGGAGAGCTGAGAGCCCCTTGCAGGGCCTAAAGGGGCTCCAGGAGAGCTGGAGAGGGACTGGGGACAAGGGATGGAGGGACAGGACACAGGGAATGGCTTCCCACTGCCAGAGGGCAGGGATAGGTGGGATATTGGGAAGGAATTGCTGTCTGGGAGGGTGGGGAGGGGCTGGAATGGATTTCCCAGAGAAACTGTGGCTGCCCCTGGATCCCTGGAAGTGTCCAAGGGCAGGTTGGAGCAACCTGGGATAGTGGGAGGTGTCCCTGCCCATGGCAGGGGGTGGGATGGGATGGGCTTTAAGGTCCCTTCCAACCAAAAGCACTCTGGGATCCTGTGATTCCATGGAGTTGGAGGCAGGGATGGTTCCAGGCTGGATTTTGGTTTCTCAGCAGACAATTCCTGTGGGATGCTGCTCCCAGGGATTAAAGCAAAAAACTAAACTCCAGGAAAACCTTGGAGCCCCTTCCAGGACCTAAAGGGGCTCCAGGAGAGCTGGAGAGGGACTGGGGACAAGGCCTGGAAGGACAGGACACAGGGAATGGCTTCCCACTGCCAGAGGACAGGGATGGATGGGATATTAGGAAGGAATTCCTGCTGGGAGGGTGGGGAGGGGCTGGAATGGATTTCCCAGAGAAGCTGTGGCTGCCCCTGGATCCCTGGGAGTGTCCAAGGCCAGGTTGGAGCAACCTGGGTGGGTGGAAGGTGTCCCTGCCCATGGAACTGTACGGACTTTAAGGTCCCTTCAACCCAAACCATTCCATGGTTTTATGATTCCATGGATATTTCACTTGCCCTGACTGAAACGTGGGGAGGGGACACGAATCAATCAGGTAGGAAATTCCTCAAAGAACATTCCCATTTGGAAATCAGGGCTGACAAGTCCCTTCAACCCTTTAGGATTCCCCACAGAGGAGCTCCTGATTTATATTCGGGGGGGAAATTAAATTCATGGAGAATGAGATGAAATTCCAAACCGCTGTTTTTGTCACCATGTCTGATCTTTATTCCTTCTTTTTTTCCTTCCTGTGTTCCCACTTGTGCTGGATCCAGATTATCTCATAGGCACTGTCCACCAAGCCAAGGGCCTGGAATTCGACACGGTGCTGGTGGCCGATGATTTTGTGAAGGCCCCGTGTGGGAGCGACGCTTCCCAGAGGAGAACCAACCTGGCCATTGGTATGGGAACGGCCCCTGGGAAAGCAGGGAAGGGAAGGGAGCTGGGAAGGGGCTGGAGAACTCCTGAGGGAACTGGGGGGGCTCAGCCTGGAGAAAAGGGGGATCAGGGGGGACCTTCTGGCTCTGCAAGTCCCTGACAGGAGGGGGAAGCCAGGGGGGGTCGGGCTCTGCTCCCAGGGAACAAGGGACAGGAGGAGAGGGAACGGCCTCAGGCTGGGCCAGGGGAGGGTCAGGTTGGGGATGAGCAGGAATTTCTCCATGGAAAGGGTGGTCAGGCCTTGGAACAGCCTGGAATCCCCATCCCTGGAGGGGTTTAAAATCCCTGTGGATGTGGCACTTGGGGACATGGTCAGTGGTGGCCTCGGCAGAGCTGGGAATGCTTGGAATCAATGATCTTAAAGGTCTTTTCCAGCCTTAAGGATTCTGTAATTCCATGAATATTCCTGCAATTGTCACCATGTAGCAACAGGGAAAGACCAACTCCAGGCTTGGCAAGGCTGCTGCTTTCCTTAGGTTCCTGTTTTTTTGGAGGAGCTGGGCTCTCCCTGGGGAGCAGAGGGAATCCAGGCCCTGGGAAACTTCCATCGTGCTCCACAGGCAGGAAAACATGGAGCTGGGAGCAGCTCCCTGCCTGTGCCCGCAGGGAGGAATGTGGAATGAGGCAGGAGCTTGGATGGCGTCAGGACCCCCACAGCAAACAGGGGCTGCACATTCCCACTTTCCCAGAGAAACACTGGAATGCTTTGGGTTGGGAGGACCTTAAAGCCCGTCCCATCCCATCCCACCCTCTGCCGTGGGCAGGGAAAACCTCCCACTATCCTGGGTTGCTCCAAGCCTTGTCCAACCTGGACGAAGCGTTGGGAAGGAGGGCAGGGCTGTTCCTCCTTGCTCCCTGAATCCATGGATCGTGTCTGCTCCGTGCTAGGTGCAGTCCCAGAGGATGAGTGGAACCTGCTCTACGTCGCCGTGACCCGGGCAAAGAAGTGTCTCCTGCTCTCCAAATCCCTGGAACACCTCCTAGCCCTGGCTGGGGTGAGTGAAACCTTCCCAAGGCAGGAAAACCCCTTCAGTGGGGTTATTTAGGATACCTGCCCCTAAGGATTATCCCGCTGATCCCAAGTTTCAGGTGGATCTGTGCTGGCAGTACCCGAGGTCACGTTTTTCCCGTGTTTTGCTGCTCCATGCTGTGATTCCAGCAAGAAAACACGAGATTGCAGCAGTTTTTCCCCCACAGTTCTTGCATTTGGGTGTTGTTTTCCACAGATCCTGAGTTCCTCCCTCCGAGATTCCCTTTTCCCTGTTTGTGGGGCTGCCAACTCTTCCCTTATTTCCTTCCTCCTTTCCCGTTGGCTTCTCCTTGACTTTTTTTATCACCAGGAATTTGGGATTTTTTTTTTTTTTTTTTTTTTTTTAACTCATCCTGTTGCAAATCGTTTCCAAGGGGTTAAAAAAAAATCAGAGAACAACCTCTTCCAGCATCTCAGCTCCCTCTGAGGGGTGTTATTCCCATTTTCCCTTGTTTTTTAGGAGCGTTTCCTTCGGGTGGAGCTGATGAGTGAGGCTGCCAAGGCCGGAGCATCCTGCACTTGCTGCATGTCCAGATGCACAAACATGTTGGATCCCAGCTCCAGGCTGGTTGTGAGGAAGCTCCCGTTGACTCACGTACGTCTTTTCCCTGGGATTTTGGGATTGGGAGCCTCCAGTCCCTGTTCTGAGCCAGGATCTCACCCCCACAGCTCCCCATCCTTGTGGCTTCCCAGGGGGATTCCGGGTGGTGTTGCACTTCCCAGGGATCCATTTAGTTCCCAGATTTCTCATCTGAGGCTTTTTGTGGTCTCAGGTGGAGCCAGTTTGGGGGTTTAGTTGTGTCAGATCCCACACCTGAGTCTTGGAGCCTCTGCTGAGCCCATGGAGCATCCCATGGGATTGGCAGAGCATCCCTCTCCTCAGGGACAGTCGGATTTTGGGGTCCAGGTTTGCCTTTGATCCCACTCTCTGACTCTGAGGTGGAACCTTATCCAGAGGGTACCATGAAGGCCAAGCTCTGGAGTGACCACATGGAAAAATCTGGGAAGCTCCATGTCCAGGACAGGGGACAACAGATGGCTCTGATCCATCCACAGGGACACGAGGGTGGGACAGGAGGGAATGGCCTCAATCTGTGCCAGGGGACGCGTAGGTGGGATACTGGGGAAAATTCCTACATGGAAAGGGTTGTCCAGTGGTGGATTCCCCATCTCTGGAGGGATTTAACAGCGACGTAGATGTGGCACTTTGGGGACATGGATTAGTGGTGGCCTTGGAAGTGCTGGGGAATGTTGGACTCGATCTCAGAGAGATCTTTCCAACCTAAACGATTCCATGACTCCATCAGGGATTTCCATGCTTTGGGCACATCACCATTCCCTTCCCTGGGCGGGAGGGACTCGTGGCCGAGGTTGGAAGCCGAGTTGGTGTCCCTGCAGCTCCCTCTTCCCTGAAATTCCCATCTCTCCCTCCCGCAGAGCAACGGCAGCCGCGATCCTGGGGGATTCCTGTGCCAGCCTTGCACCCGGCAGCACTTCGGCTCCCTGGCTCCACTCACGTCCTTCCCAGCGCTCCAGGAACAGCCCTGCCAGCTCTAGGGAAGCCCTCCCAGCTTCCCAAAGCCCGTTGGCACATCCCAGCTCAGGAATCGGGTGGATATTGGAGCGGGGTTTGGGTGGATATTGGAACGGGATTCCAGCCCAGCTTCGGAGGAAACCCGTAGGCTCTGGGAGACCTTCCCTGCAGCCCTGCCTTGCCTTCCAGGAGCTGGGAAGCAGAATATTCCAAAGAACATGCACTTTAAGAACTGGATCAGCGTTAATTTTGGAGCATTATCCCTGTTACCTCCTGGATATCCCTCCCTCCTCCCTGACGTCAGCGCTCGGTGAAATCCCTCTGATCCGCTGGAAGAAGAGGAACCCTGGAAAGCTCCCAAAGGAACAGGCTATTTCTGGGAAATGGACTTTTCCTGGCCAGCAATGGGAGGAAATCATTAATCCCTCCCAGGGAATGAATTCCCCCTGCTGGCAGCCAAGGGCTTTCCCAGACTTGCTTCCCTTTCCCCAGGACCAAACCGTGAGGGAAGAACGGCTTTGGTTTGACCCGGAGACAAGCTGGAGAGAGTTTTGAATCCTAAAACTCCATTTATAACCAAAAAAAAAAAAAAAGCCTTAAAACTTCCTTGTTTTCCTCTTCTTTAAGAAGTGCTTTGGCTGCATTGAATTCCAGCTCTTGGGAAAATCCTGGTGGATCGTGCTCCGTTGTGCCGCAATTCCAGAGCCTGTGCCATGGAAGAGTGAAACCGAAAGTGGTTCTGGAAGGGATCTGCCCTTGGATCCAGGCCCGGAGCTGGAGGAGCCTCATGCATCCTGTTATTCCCGTGGGAGCTGGTAGAAGGGTTTGACTCCAGGAGTGCAGTCCCTGCTCCGCTCACCCTGGGAGCAGGAATTCCCACTTGGATTGGGACGTGGATGTCGGAGCAGGAACCTCTGGTGCTCCCTCCCGGCTGTTTTCTGACTGTCCCATGGGAGAAAGGCACTTCCAGCTTCTATGGCTGGAGGGTTTGGACTGTCACACATCCACGGTGCTGATTCCCTCCCCACAAACAGCAGGACAAGGCACAGCAGCCGGGAAAGAACATGGAATTTTGGGCTGTTGATGGGAATTCCGGTGCCTGACGAGCCCTCGGTGCTGCAGAGATGGATTTCATGGATTTCATCCCGATCCAATCCTTCCCTATCCTGGCTGAGACACCCCAATGAGTTCAACAATCAAGTGCTCTGTGTGATTTTATATAAAATATATATATTTATACATAAAAAAAGGCACCAGAGCTACCTGTCCTGAAATAAAGGAAAACAATGGATAAAAACCACCGACGGATGAAGGAAAACCACAGCCAGGGAAATATTCCCTAAGTCGTGTCCTGGAAATATTTTTCCTTGGAATATTTCCTAGGTTTGGTCTTTTGAGAAGTGTCTGTAGTGAAATTGCTCCGGGTTGGGATCCCTGGGAGCAGCCAGAGCCAGGGGGGATCAGGAATCCGGAGCCTGGATCGGTGCTGGAAGTGCTTCCAAAGGATCCCTGAGCTGCGTCCGAGGGCGGAATGGGGCCGGAATCTTTGGCTGGAAAAGAGCAGGAAAGGGGTGAGGATGTGTGGAGGGACCTTTGGATGGGTCCCTCTCCACCTGATTCCTGGGATCTCAGGGAATTTGGGGGCAAAGCCGCTCTAGGGATGGGGTTGGTGTCTGGTTGGGCAACTCTGGATGTGCTGCTGGATAGGGAATGGGCACTGCTTGGAGCAGGGAAGATCGGCTTCATCCCAAACATCCCCAAACACCCCCATCCTGGCATCCCAAAGGCCCAAATCCTGGCATCTCAAATCCCAGCATCCCAAACATCCAAATGCCATCATCCCAAACACCCACATCCCAGCATCCCAAACACCAACATCACGGCATCCCAAATGCCCAAATCCGTAATACCCAACTCCCAGCATCCCAAACAGCCAAATCCAGCATCCCAAACAGCCAAATCCAGCATCCCAAACACCAAAATCCCAGCATCCCAAACACCAAAATCCCAGCATCCCAAACGCCCAAATCCCAAACACCCCAATCCCGGCATACCAAATGCCCAAATCCCATTATCTCAAACACCTCAATCCCGGCATCCCTAACACTCAAATCCCAGCTCCCAAGCACAAAATCCCGGCATCACAAACCCCATTATCCCAAACACTCCAGTCCTGGCATCCCCAATACCCAAATCCCAACATTCCCAATACCCAACATTCCCAACACCCAAATCCCAGCATCCCCCCCCCCCCCCCTTGGATACAGCCCCCCCCCCCATCCTGCTCCCTGCCAACCCTCACCATCCACAGGGGGCCAATTCCTCCAAATCCTTGCTCCCGATCCCAGAAAACCCCCTCACCCATGGGACCTGGAGCCGTGCCATCCATGGGAATCACTGGTTCAGGCTGGGAAGAGCAGCCACGCGTCCCTTGGGATGAGGCTGCTCCGCGTGGAGCCCGGGATGTGCCACCGCTCAGGGGAGCCTCCAGCTTCCCGTGGGATCCTGGAGCATCCTTGGGGCTGGCGGGCGCACCGAGTTTCCCGGCTGTGGGCGCTCATCCCGTGGGAACCATCCCGGGAGGTGCCACCTCCTCATTCCCGGGAGTGGGAGCCGCCATGGGAATGTCCCCGGGTGTCACGTCGTAGCCCTGCCCTGGGCGCCTGTGGAAGGGAGGAGGAGCATCCCCGGCATTCCAAGGCCTTTCCTCAGCTCTCAGGGAAGCACAGAGGCCGAGGAAAACTCGTCCCTGGGGTGGGAAGACCTCGTGGGGTTGGGAATACTTACTTTTTCCTCCTCCTGCAGCAGCAGAAGGAGGCCACAATTCCGGTGACCAGGAGCGCCGGGAACCCTGTGGAAAAGCCACAGGGATGGATGAGCGTCTTCCAGCTCATGGATGAGGGCACAGCCTGGTTCCAAACAAAACAGCTCCACAAAGAGCCATAAAAACCTTGGACGCAGTCCCAAGGCGCCCTCCCCACCCTGGCAGGGAAAAAACTTGGAATTCTCCTTTCCAGGGAGAAGTTTGGGTGCTGCCTCCTTCCCACCTCCGTGACATTCCCAGGGAATAAAAGCTCTCATGGCCCTGAGGGCTTGGAAGCTTAAAAAATATGGAAAATGAGCCCCTACTTCCCAAAACAAGCTCGTCTTACCGATGGAATAGGCCAAGGTCTGGCTGGAAGCTGGAAAAGAAGGGAGAAAGCTTTTTTTTTTTTAGCTGGAAAAGTCGGGATAGTGGGAAGAGCGTCGCTAAGGAGTTTTGGGGAGAAAGAAAAAAAAAAATCCACTGGGAAAAGAAAAAGAGCTTTTTTCCTGGATGGAATTATCCCCGGGAGAGGGGGGTTATATTCCCGTGGGAAGCATCCCAACCTGTGGCATTGTCCAAGGGGGCGTTGGGCAGCGGGGTTGTCCCCTCTCCCAGTGTGGATGGATCCGGTGGTGTCCCGTCAGCTCCGGGCTTTCCCGCCGGAGAAGGGCTGGAAGTGGGGCTGGTTCCTGCAGGGAAAAGGGTGTAAAATTCCCTTTCCAATTCCAAAATTTGAAAAGGCGGCTTTGTGGCGCCGGCACGACGCCCCAAATCCAGCAGCTCCCAAAGCGGTGCCATTCCACGGGATTTCCTGGATTCGGCCGCGCCATTGGAATATTTCACTTCCCGCACCGCAGGGGTGGGCTTGTGGCCCCCAAGAATCCCAAAATTTTTGAGTTGCTCACCCCTCTGGGTGGTGCTCTCCGTGCCCGGCTCCGTCGGGATCGCGGGGATGGGGGTTTGTGGAGGAGGAGCCGCCGGGTCTCCTGTGGGAAAACACCGCCAAGAAAACAGGGAATAAACCCTCCGACCCCGGGTTGTTGGGATGGGAAAGGGACATCATCCAACACAATGGACTGGGGGGTCACTCCACAAAAACATCCCTCAGTTATCCAAACTTTTAACTGTTTTTAGGAATTAGTGTTGATTGGTCCGTCAGTTCATTAATTAATATTCCATCCTCTGTTGGTTACTAATTCTCACTCTAATTAATTCTAATTAATTAATTCCAGTTAATCCCCGTTTTCAGTCTTTTTAACATCTTTTTTTTTTCCTCAGATGGATCTTTTTTTTCCCATCTTTTTTCCCCCCGGCTCCGGGAGCGCCGAATCCGGCGAGCCCTAAGCTTTGGATTTGCTTTCCCAACCCCTGGAGCGCGTCCGTCATCCATTACTTATTCCAGGGATTAAATCTCCTCCCAAAATTCTGAACGGGGAATACAACCCCTCCCCACATCCCTCAGCGGTGGAATTCCCACTCCCCAGTTCCCGATTCCCACGGGGAGCTCACGGATGCACTGGAGCGTGGGGTCGGTCCAGCCGGGCCGGGCGGATCCATCCCGGAGGACGCACTGGATGAGGTTGGAAGTCCCGGCTTTCCGCTTGTATCCCGGGTCGCAGGAATAGCGCAGCAGGGAGTGGAGCCCCGTGTTGTTCCCCACCTCGATGTGGGCGTTGGCCACGGCCTTGGGGCGGCTGCATCGCGCTGGAGAGGGATGGAAAACACATGGAATCGCAACCGGGACACCGGGAGACCGCTGGGAATGTCCCTGGAAGTGTCCGAGGCCAGGCTGGAAGAACCTGGGATAGCGGAAGGTATCCCTGCCCACGGCTGGAGCTGGATGGGCTTTATGGTCCCTTCCAACCCAAACCACCTCGTGATTCCAGGAAATCCTGGCTAGGGGTGGATGTAGGGATTGGATGCTGCTGTGGAGCTGGGAGAGCCTCATCCAACCTCCAGAAATAATCTGGGATGTCTGTGTCTGTGCACAGGAATTGGAAAGGGAAAACTATCCCTGGCATCCTTGTGGTCACTTGGAGCAGTTCCTCCTGGGAATGGAGAAAGGGAAAACTCGATTTCCAGCATCTCTGTGGTCACTTGGAGCATATCCAGGGAATGGGAAAAGGAAAACTGTATTTTCAGCATGTTTGTGGTCACTTGGAGCAGCTCCTTCAAGGATTGGGAAAGGGAAAACTCAATTTCCAGCATCCTTGTGGTCACTTGGAGCATCTCCAGGGAATGGGAAAGGGAAAACTCTATTTTTGGAATCTCTTTGGTCACTTGGAGCAGCTCCTCCATCCATCAAAGACTGTTTGTGGAATTCCATCCCCTTTCAGTCATTCCATCCCCGTTCCAGACCATTCCAGGACAGCAGCCCCGGCTCCATCCGGCCACCAGCTGCTGCATTTCCCCACCCCCTCCTTCCTCCCTTCACTTTCCAGCTGGACATGAAAAAATTCCGTATGCTACATGAGTCCTCCAGCCCATTCCCGGGGGTTTTCCCCCCCTCTGGAGGCTGCAGCTGGGATCCAACATCCTGGGATTGTGAGTTATGGCTTTGCTTTTCCCCTTCGGCCTCATCTTGGGGCCGATTTCCCAATGGGGTGTTAAAGTCTCGCCCCTTTCCTGGTTTCTCCAAGGTTATGCCAGCACCAGGATCCCTGCTGGAGCGTGGGAATGGCTCATCCGTGACCCCAGCTGCTGGAAGCGCCTGTATCCCGATGGGAGCCAGCACGGAGAGGTGATGATCCAGTGCTGGGATGGAGAGAGGTGCAGCGGGGATAACACAGAGTAGGGCCGGGATGGAGGGGTCACGGCTGGGATGGAGAGAGGGATGGCTGGGATGAGGTGAGGGATGGCTGGGATGAGGTGATGGATGGCTGGGATGAGGTGAGGGATGGCTGGGATGGAGCAAGGGATGTCCAGGATGGAGAGATGGATGGCCGGGATGGAGTGATGGATAGCTGGGATGGAGCTATGGATGTCCAGGATGGGGAGATGGATGGCTGGGATGGAAAGAGGGATGGCTGGGAGGAAGAGATGGATGGCTGGGATGGAGCGATGGATGGCTGGGATGGAGCCATGG
>NW_020885154.1:46972-50974 GCF_003945725.1 Corapipo altera
GGGATGGAGCCATGGATGGCAGGGATGGAGCCATGGATGGCAGGGATGGAGTGATGGATGGCTGGGAGGGAGAGAGGGATGGCTGGGAGGGAGAGAAGGATGGCTGGGAGGGAGAGAGGGATGGCCGGGATGTGATGCACAGATGGGATGGAGCAGTGCAGGGCTGGGATGGGAAGCAGGGAAAGGATGGAATGATGCAGGGCCGGGATGTGATGCACAGCTGGGATGAGCTGATCCCTGGCATGGATGGAGCGACACCCGGCTGGGATGGAGCAGTGTCCAGCCAGGAGGGCTGGGATCAAGGTGGGATGGGGATGGAAACACAGTGGGAATGGGAACACGACGGGGCTGGGAGCACAGTGAGGATGGAAGCACTGTGGGGATGGGAGCAGGAGAAGATGGGAACATGATGGGGATGGAAACACAGTGGGAATGAGAGCACAATGGGGATGGAAGCATAGTTTGGGATGGGAACACGATAGGGATGGAAACACAGGGATGGGAGCACAGTAGAGACAGGAGCATGATGGAGATGGAATCACAGTGGGAATGGGAGCGCAGTGGGAATGGGAGCATGATGGGGACAGGAGCACAACGTGCTGAGACTCCCAGAGATAAAACCCTTCATCCCAAAAGTCACCTGCCCCAATTCCTGTGCCCCCAGAACATCCCAGGGGGAATCTGCTCCGCTGGGGTGGATCCCTGGCCTTGGAACATCCCCGAGTGCCTGGAGGGAGTTCCTGGAAATATCAACTCCTTGAAGCAGAATCCCAGGAAACTGGGCTGCTCCACAACCCGCTCACCCATCCCCAGACCTGAGGCCACGCCAGGAACAAGTGAAAAGCTCTTCCAGTGCCAACTCCTGCAGGAAACCCAGCCGGAGGCAATCCAGACATCCTGGAAAAACAGGGACCTGCCAGTCCTGTTTGTGCCTCCCAATCCCTCCGAAGCGCTTTTTTTTTTCCCCAGTTGATTTGACTGTAAAATAATCTCCTCCTCCCAAAAATTCCCGGTCCTTGGATGATGAGACCCTGACGTTGCCGCTCTCCAGGATCCCGATCCGGCGTCTCGTGCCGTGGGTTGTTTGATGAGCCAAAATGCCAAAGGGGAAAAGGGGAGGAAATATTTGGGAAATCCTGTTTCCGGCCCTGGAGTTGCGTGGTCTGGATTTGGGCTTTGATCCATTGGGAGGGAGTTGGGATTTCCCATGGATATGTCAGCCCAAGTCCCCAAGGATTCATCCCATTCCTTGGCCAACATCCCAAACGAGCCGCAGTGCCCCGTGCCAGCCTTTCCAGGAAAGTCCCTCCAGCTGCCTTGTTTCCATCCAAATTCCCTGCATCCTGCTGGGATTAGATATCCAGGTTGAAAGCGCTCGATATTCCCAGGTTTTGTGTTTGCAGGGATGAAGTTCATGTTTTTACTTGGCTTTTTTTTTTTTTGTCCTTTTCCGCCAGCGATCCCGAATGATGCCGGTGAGGAGGAGCTAATTCCAGGATGTTGGGAAGCAAAACACTGGGAACAAGGCCAGGGTATCCCAGACGTGGAGATGTCATTCCATGTCCACATCCAGCTCCTCGGGGATGCACAACCACAGACACCGGAGAATCCACACTTGGGAAAACCTGACTGTTCTCCTTGGAAAATCGCCACCAAAAAGGGTTTATTTGTTCGGAAAACCGTAAGCCAAAAAAAAGCTGGGAAAAGGGGAATTTCGGAGGTCTGGACCCACGACTGGAGGGTTCACGAGGAACACCAAAATCATGGAAATAAATGAAACCTTCCCATGTTTTAACTGAAAAGTATTTACAATGTTTTTGTAGACGTTTTTGGAAAGCAGGAGAGGACGGGATCGGGGGATGCAGCAGCACATCCCAAATTATCCAGCACCGGAACTAAGAGAAATAAATACGAAATTCCCGTTCTCTAACACCCCATAAAACCACGTTTTCTGCCCCAAGTGGGTCCTCATTGCATCACCACCACCAGGAATGTTGTCCCAAGGTCCGGGGTTGGTGGTCAGAGGGCGTTGACTTCGGGGAAGGATATTTTTAGTGGGTGTTCCCAGCACTGGCAGCTCTTCCCGCTTATTTTTGTCCCTGAGGATGTTCCCCAGCCCTCGCCGCTCCCATCATCCCGCTATAAATAGGGATGAATTCCTTTTCCAGGGCTTTGGCAGCACATGGGAGCCTGGAGAAGAGGCAGCACTGAACTGTCCCGAAGCTCTGCGCTCCCTTCCAGCCGTATTTCCACACAAATCCTTCCCACTTCCCACATTTACAGTTCCTTTAGTGTTTCATAGCGGCCTCGGGGCTGCCGGAGGCTCCCGGGGTTCTTGGGATCGCTGCTCTGGGATGGGATTTTTCCCAAAGCTTTTCCCTGTGTGCAGGGAAGGGAATGGAGCTGAGGAAGGGGCTGGAGAATTCCTGAGGGAGCTGGGGGGGCTCAGCCTGGAGAAAAGGGGGATGGGGAGGACCTTCTGACTCCCTAAAATTCTGTGGAAGGAGGTTGGAGCCGGGGGAGGGGTCGGGCTCTGCTCCCAGGGAACAGGGACAGGACAAGGGGAAACAGCCTCCAGCTGTGCCAGGGGAGGGTCAGGTTGGATACTGAGGAAAATTCCTTCCTGGAAAGGGCTGTCCAGCCCTGGCACAGTGGCGGAGTCCCCATCCCTGGAGGGATTTCAACTCCCTGTGGATGTGGCACTTGGGGACAGGGGTCCGTGGTGGCCTCGGCAGTGCCGGGTTAATCATCAGACTCCACGACCTTAAAAGTCCTTTTCAGCTTTAGTGCTCCAGTGATTCCATGATTTGGTGCTCTTGGAGAGGCTGGATGTGATGGGGTGCTCCCAGTCTGGCAGCCACGGACAATCCCATCCCACAGAAAACCCACAGAGCCCACCTGGAGTGAAATCCCAGCTCCCACGGATCCATTGCCTACAAACCCCCCCTCAGCTTCCCTGGACACTGGTGAGAGGTGGGGTGGGAATTCAGGAGGGAGGTGGGCACTGGAGAGGTGCAAGGGGAGCATGAGGGTGCAGCCTGGGCACCCCGAGGGGCAGCTGGGGCACCCAGGGAGCGGTTTGGGCATCCAGGGAACGGTGTGGGCATCCCAGGGAGCGGCAGGGACACCCCCAGTGGGAGCTGGGCTATCCCAGGGAGCAGCCTGGGTATCCAGGGAAGCAGAGTGGGCGCCCCAGGGGTGGCATGGACACCCTGGGAAGTAGGATGGGCACTCAGAGTGGGAGCTGGAGTAGCCCAGGGAGCAGCCTGGGTACCCTGGGAAGTGGAGCAGCTTCCCCAGGGAGCGGAGCAGGAACCCTGGGAAGTGGCCTGGGCATCCCAGGGATGGTGTGGGGGCACCCCCAGGAGCAGCATGTGGGCACCCTGAGTGGGAGTTTGGGTACCCCAGGGAGTGGTATGAGTCCCTCAGGAAGCAGAGTGGGAATGCTGGGAAGTAGCCTGGGCATCCCAGGAAGCAGAGTGGGCATCCCAAGGATGGTGTGGGGGCACCCCCAGGGATAGTGTGGGCACCCCGGGGAAGGAGTGAGCACCCCAGAGAAGGTGTGAGCACCCCAGGGAAGGAGTGGGCACCCTGGGGAAGAAGTGAGCACCCCTGGGGGAGGTGTGGGCACCCTGGGAAGGGCTGGGCACCCCAGGGAAGGAGTGGGCACCCAGGAAAGGATTTGGCACCCCAGGAGTAGTGTGGACACCCCAGGGAAGGTATGAGCACCCCAGGGAAGGAGTGGGCACCCCAGGGAAGGAGTGGGCATCCAGGAAAGGATTTGGCACCCCAGGAGTAGTGTGGGCACCCCAGGGAAGGTGTGGGCACCCCAGGGAAGGTATGAGCACCCCAGGGAAGGAGAGGGCATCCCAGGGAGTAGCATGGGCACCCCAGGGAAGGAATGAGCATCCCAGAGAAGGAGTGGGCACCCCAGGGAAGGGGTGAGCACCCCATGGAAGGGCTGGACACCCCAGGGAAGGATTGGCACCCCAGGAGTAGCAT
>NW_020885154.1:65974-66235 GCF_003945725.1 Corapipo altera
TGGGAATTTTATTTACTGGGAATTTTATTTACTGGGAATTTTATTTATGAAGAATTTTATTTAAGAATTTTAATTATTAAGAAGTTGTTTGTAGCCAACTTAGTAGTTCTGTGATGACAACTAAGTGAGATGAGATGAACATCACGAAAGGAGATATAAAGGAGATACTAAAGGAGATTTCTAGAAGATTGTTAAGGAGATGGTTAAGGAGAGGTCAAGGAAATCTTTAAGGAGATGGTCAAGGAGATGTCAAGGAGATGT
>NW_020885154.1:66245-66772 GCF_003945725.1 Corapipo altera
GAGATGTCCAAGGAAATGGTCAAGGAGATGTCCAAGGAAATGGTCAATATGTCAAGTAGATGTCCAAGGAAATGGTCAAGGAGGTGTCAAGGAGATGGTCAAGGAGATGGTTTAAAGAGATGGTCAAGGAGGTGTCAAGGAAATGGTCAAGGAGATGTCAAGGAGATGTCTAAGGAGATGTCAAGGAAATGGTCAAGGAGATGTCTAAGGAGATGTCAAGGAGATGGTTTAAAGAGATGGTCAAGGAGATGTTTAAGGAGATTGTCAAGGAAATGGTCAAGGAGATGTCAAGGAGATGTCAAAGAGATGTCTAAGGAGATGTCAAGGAAATGGTCAAGGAGATGTCAAGGAGATGTCAAAGAGATGTCTAAGGAGATGTCAAGGAAATGGTCAAGGAGATGTCAAGGAGATGTCAAGGAGATGTCTAAGGAGATGTCAAGGAGATGTCAAGGAGATGGTTTAAAGAGATGGTCAAGGAGATGGTTTAAAGAGATGGTCAAGGAGGTGTCAAGGAAATGGTCAAGGAG
>NW_020885154.1:66782-74718 GCF_003945725.1 Corapipo altera
TGGTTTAAAGAGATGGTCAAGGAGGTGTCAAGGAAATGGTCAAGGAGGTGTCAAGGAAATGGTCAAGGAGATGTCAAGGAAATGGTCAAGGAGATGTCTAAGGAGATATTAAAGGAGGTGTCAATGAGATGGTTTAAGGTGATATTAAAGAAGACATAAAAGGAGATCTATCACAAAACACGGAGATATTAAGGCAATTCTAACAGGCTGTCTGTGATTATTGCAGTCTGACCAAAGACATGACAGGGAAGGAGGATGTTTACCGTGGGCCGGCCATCCGAGCGCTGTGCAGGATCACTGACGTGAGTATAAACCACCTCCCTGCTCTGGGATTTAAACCACAAAAGGGTGCTTTTATTTCTGCTTCTTTTATTCTCTTCCTCCAGAGTACCCACACTTCTTTTTTTCCCTTCTTTTCCCCTTCCCAGGGAACAATGTTGCAGGCCATAGAGAGATACATGAAACAAGCCATCGTGGACAAAGTCCCCAGTGTGTCCAGTTCTGCTCTGGTGTCTTCCCTGGTAAGTAAAGCACCAAATTATTTTAAGGCTGGGCTAGAATTACTCTGTTTTCTTCTTTCTTCATCTCCTTTTCCCTTGAGATGACCCTTCATGTCCTTTTCCCTTGAGATGAGTCTCCATCCCCTTTTCCCTTGAGTTGAGTCTCCATCCCCTTTTCCCTTGAGTTGAGTCTCCATCCCCTTTTCCCTTGAGATGACCCTTCATCTCCTTTTCCCTTGAAATGACCCTTCATCCCCTTTTCCCTTGAAATGACCCTTCATCCCCTTTTCCCTTGAGATGACCCTTCATCCCCTTTTCCCTTGAGCTGACCCTTCATCCCCTTTTCCCTTGAGATGACCCTTCCTCTCCTTTTCCCTTGAGATGACCCTTCATCTCCTCACTGGGACATAAGAATAGTGGCAATGGAGTTTCCTTTGGCTCCTCAAACTCCTGGGCTGGGGTTTGTCTGTTTGGTTCTTTCTTCATCTCCTTTCCCCTTGAGATGAGTCTCCATCTCCTTTTCCCTTTGAGTTGAGTCTCCATCTCCTTTTCCGTTGAGTTGAGTCTCCATCTCCTTTTCCCTTGAGACGAGTCTTCACCTCCTTTTCCCTTTGAGATGACCCTTCATCTCCTCCCTGGGACATAAAACCAGTGGCAGTGGAGTTTCCTTTTATCTTCTCAAACTCCTTCAACATTCTCTTCCTTTAGAGCACGTTAATTATAATAATTTACTACAAAATCTCATCACCTCTCTCCCAATTAGTCCAGAAGATTAATTTATGCAGGGAGGGGCCATGAAACCACTGCCCTAAAGATTATTTTTTTAAGGTTTTAAGGATTTAACCCCTTCAGGTTCACTTTTGCCAGGAGGGCAAGATGAAGAAGTTCACTCTTATTTTCCTCTCCCTCGCGTGGGAGAAAAAAAGGCAGGGAAAGCTCTCGTTAATGAATATTTTGATTTAAAAGGAGATGAAAACGTGGTAGTTTGAGACTGAAACATAATAAACACTTGGTTTATGGTTGTGTGGGATAAAGAGGTGGGTTTGTTTGCAGTCTCAGTTTGTGGCTTCTTGCAGCACATGATGAAGATCAGCTACGACGTGGTCAAACGGTGGATCAACGAAGCCCAGGAAGCAGCTTCCAGTGACAACATCATGGTGCAGGTGTGTTTTGGGAGGGACCCTAAACACGCTCCGGGGTTTTAGTGGTATCCTGGGAATTCTTACAGAAACCCTTGGAAAAAGTACCCGGTTCTCGTTTTCCCCTTATCCTCTGAAAAACGAGAGTTGTGACTCGGCCGTTCCAAAAAATCCCGCGTTTTTCCACGCTCCCGGCCCGAGGTTGTTCATTAATGAAGGGCTGGCTCTGGAGTGCATTCCTCTTCCCTTTCCCTGGTAAACAGTGGGATAGCTCTGCCTCTTCCTCAGGGCTTTGAATCCGAGTGCTCGAATCCCACAGGAGATCATCTCCCAGCGAACGGCCCTTGGCCTTCCCAAGATCTCCCGGTTGCTCCAGGACCCCCAAAGATCACCCCAAATATCAGTCAAATATCCATGGCAGCAGCATTTTCCCCCAAATATTCCGAGCAGCTGTGGGAATGTTCCTTTGTGCTGCCAGCATAAATCCCTGGGGGATTTTTGTGGTCCTTTCAAGGCTTTGGGGGATACCCTGGGTGTGTGGAGTGGGATAGAAATTCAAGTTTTATTGGGCAGTGTGATGGTTACATGTTATATATAATCATTATTATATTGTTATTGTGTGTTAATATTAATATATTAATAATATATTTAGTATATAAAAGTAGCATTACATTATTATTCATATAATAATATAGTATTAATATTATAATATTCATAATATTCTTAATATTGTATGATAATCATTCTTATTTATTGTCATTCTTATATATAATAATTCTTATATATATAATTATATAAAATAATATGTATAATTACATACATAATTATATATTATGTATATATAATTATTATATATATAATTGCATGTAATATACTACATTATCATATATTATATATATTATGTATATATAATGATATATATAATTATATATAATCTTTTAATCATTCTTAATTGCTATTCTATTATATATAATATATACTAAGTATATAAAAGAAGCATTACATTATTATTCTTATTATAATATTATAGTCTTAATGTTATTATAATATTAATAAAATTCTTAATTTTATATTATAATAATTCTTATATATTGTCGTTCTTATATATAATTATATATAATATGTATATTTATATATGTAATTATATATTATGTATATATAATTATTATATATATAATTGCATGTAATATACTACATTATCATATATTTATATTATGTATAAATAATGATATATATAATTATAATCTTTTAATCATTCTTAATTGCTATTCTATTATATATAATATATACAAATAAAATTGCATTATTGTTCTTATTATAATATTATAGTCTTACTATTATTATGATATTAATAATATTCTTAATTTTATATTATATTATAATCATTCTTATATATTGTTATTCTTATAATCATTTATATATAATTATATATATAATCTTATGTACAATTATATATAGTGTATATATATTCATTATATATAATACAGTAATATAATTATTGTATTAATGTATAATATGTTATGTATTGGTGATTATAATTATATATTTTATAATATATTCTAACAGTAGATAATGTTATATCTCATTATATATAATGTTTATATAATTATTATATATAATTAAATATATTATATTATTTTTTACATATATGTAATGTATATATAATTATATATAATCTTATAATCATTCTTAATTAATATGCTATTATATATACTATATAACATATATAGTATATATAATATATTTACAATTTTGTATATATATTGTATATATTGTATATAACTTCAGCTCACTATATAATATATAATATAATATATATAATATAATATATATAATATAATATAATATAATTATTGTGTATATTATATTGTATATTACAGTATTACATTAGTATATTATATATTATGTATATATATAATATATATATAATTATATATAATCTTACAATCATTTTTAATTGCTCTTCTATGTATAATATATACAATATATTATATATATTGTATATGCAACATACATACAATTGTATATATATATTTTATATCTTATATATAACTTCAGCTGCCTATATAATATATCCAATTATTGTGTACATTATATTGTATATTATGATATATTAGTATATTATATTATTCTATATTATTGTATATATTATATATATAGTGAGCTGAAGTTATATTTAAAGTGGAGAAAAGGGGATAAATCACCTCTGGGGCCCTTTGGATCTTCAGAAATCCTCGAGGGTGCTTGGGTTGAGACCACCTGGAGGGTTTTAGGGTGGAAACCTTGCAGCTCTTGGCACAAATCCCTCGGGAGACTCATCCCTTCGGAGCTCGGGAGGGATTTCTCCCGGAAAACAGGAACGATTCCCCCTTTTTTGGTGTGTGAAGGGAGCTTTCCCCGGACCTTCCTGGTTCCTGAAATCCCAGGCAGTCCTGGCTGAATCAAAAAAAGTGACCCTTCAAGTGACCAACGCTGTCAATCCACCTTCGTTCCTAGAAGGAAGGATGTCGCCTTTCTCTTTTTTGGCCATTCCCCAAACCGAGAACGAAGGCGGAGAAAAGGGATGAGGGGAGGGGGAAAAGAGACACCCAAGCAAACCTTTGGGCAGTCAAATCAACTTCCAGAGCCTGTCCCTGTGTTCCCCCTCCCGCAGTACCACGCCCTGGGGGTGCTCTACCACCTGAGGAGGAACGACCGGCTCGCCGTGTCCAAAATGCTCAACAAATTCACCAAGTCCGGCCTCAAATCCCAGTTTGCCTACTGCATGCTCATCAGGATCGCCAGCAAGCTCCTCAGGGAGTCCGAGGAGGGGTAAGGCAAGGGGCAATTAATTAATTAACACAAATTAATTAGGATTTGAGGCCAACGGCAGCGGTTTTTTAACGTTTAAAAACGCACACAGAGGCAGGACTGTTGTGTGAAAACGAAACCCAGGGGCAGAATGACTCAGCTGGGTGCTGGAATTTTTATTAGTGGTATCCTGGGAGCGCTTAAAGCTTCAGAACAAGTTCCTGCTTTTCCTTTTCCCCCTTTTTTTTTTATCTTTGGAAAACAAGAGTTGTGACTTGTGGGAAATAACACGACTGTTTCGGAAAATCCCAATCCCTTTTCCATGATCCCAGCACGAGATTGTTAATTGAGAGCTGGGCTCTTTAGTGCACTTCTCTAAGTACTGGTAGAAGTGTTTATTTGTAGAGTGCAGCGTTTCTGGTGGGAGGGAAATCATGTATAGATGAATAAAATAACAATAAATTTAGAGCTCTGAGGTAAGGGCGGGGTTGAAACGTGAAAGGTGGTGCACGTGTAGGGTAGTGCTGGGGTGAGGGCTGGGCTCCTGGAAAAGCTGCAGCCAGGGCTTGGCCAGGGGCACTCTGGGCTGGGTGAGGAACTGGCTGAGGGCCCAGAGAGTGGTGGGGATGGAGCTGCATCCAGCTGGGATCCGGCCCCAGGGGTGTCCCCAGGGATCAGGGCTGGGCCCAGTTCAGTGTCTGCACTGAGGATCTGGAGGAGGGGATGGAGGGAACCATCAGCACATTCCAGGTGACCCCAAGCTGGGGGAGTGTTGATGTGCTGGAGGGCAGGAGGGCTCTGCAGAGGGACCTGGCCAGGCTGGATCCATGGGCTGATTCCAAGGGGCTGAGGTTCCCCAAGGCCAAGGGCCGGGTCCTGCCCTTTGGCCACAAGAAGCCCCTGCAGCTGCAGGCTGGGCCAGAGGGGCTGGAGAGCAGCCAGGCAGGAAGGGAGCTGGGAGTTGGGCTGGGCAGGGAGCTGAAGAGGAGCCCGAGGGTGCCCAGGGGGGAAAGAGGGCCAATGGATCCTGGCCTGGCTGAGGAACAGTGTGGCCAACAGGTCCAAGGAAGTGATTCTGCCCCTGGACTCAGCGCTGGGGAGGCCACCCCTGGAGTGCTGTGTCCAGCTCTGGGCCCTGAGCTCAGGAAGGCCCTGGAGGGGCTGGAGGGGCAGAGAAGAGCAGCGAGGCTGGGGAAGGGACTGGAGCACAAGTGCTGTGAGGAGAGGCTGAGGGAGCTGGGGGGGCTCAGCCTGGAGAGGAGGAGGCTCAGGGGAGACCTCCTCACTCTCTGCAACTCCCTGACAGGAGGGGGGAGCTGGGGGGGTCGGACTCTGCTCCAGGGAACCAGCAGTAGGACAAGAGGGCACGGCCTCAAGCTGTGCCAGGGCAGGGTCAGGTTGGACATCAGGAAGGAATGTTTTCCATGGAGAGTGCTCAGCCACTGGAATGGGCTGCCCAGGGAAGTGGTGGATTCTCCATCCCTGGAGGTGTTTAAGGACAGACTGGATGTGGCATCAGTGCCATGGGCTGGGAACCACGGCGGGGTTGGATCAAGGGTTGGACTGGATGATCTCAGAGGTCCCTTCCAACCCGACTGATTCTATGATTCTATGATCCTGGAGAGGTGTTTTTCCAGCCCAAACGGTTCTTTTCGCAGCCACGAGAGTCCCCTGTTCGACTTCATCGAGAGCTGCCTGAGGAACAAGCACGAGATGGTGATTTATGAAGCCGCCTCTGCCATCATCCACCTCCCCAACTGCACTGCCAGGGAGCTGGCACCCGCCGTGTCAGGTGGGGCCGGGCCCTCTGCACCCCTCAGACACCCCAAAAAGGGCAGTGAAGCACAACAGGGACAGTACAGCATGAATAAAACACCCAAGCCCTGAGTTTAGTGCTCGTGCCCAAGTTAAAGGGCTTTTGGGTGAGAAGCACTTGGATCCCTTTTCCGTGTTTCATCCCGAGCTTTGGAGAATGGGCAGCAGAGGTGGCACAGGGGGACTTGCCTTTGTCCAGCTGTGGGAATTTGGGGTGGGAGGGAGTGTTGGAATGGTTTGGGATGGAAAGGACCTTAAAGACCATCCAGTTTTAACCCCAGCACCTTCCACTGTCCCAGGTTGCTCCAACCTGGCCTTGGACACTCCCAGGGATCCAGGGGCAGCCACAGCTTCTCTGGGAAATCCATTCCAGACCCTCCCCACCCTCCCAGCCAGCAATTCCTTCCCAATATCCCATCCATCCCCACCCTCTGGCAGTGGGAAGCCATTCCCTGTGTCCTGTCCCTCCATCCCTTGTCCCCAGTCCCTCTCCAGCTCTCCTGGAGCCCCTTTAGGCCCTGGGAATTAGAAGAGAACTGGATGCCCAGCCGTGCCCCAGCCAACTGTGCCACCCCCCTGTTGTTGACCAGGAGATAAAACCCAGGAGGTTATTTTTAACCTGCTGAATTATGCACAGGGCTGCATGAATATTTAGCATGGCTGAATGGAGACAGATTAGATTTCCCTCTCTATTCCCTTCCTTTGAAAGAAACTCTCTTTTCCTTTCCCAGTGTTGCAGCTTTTCTGTAGTTCCTCCAAGCCCGTCCTGAGGTACGCGGCCGTTCGCACCCTGAACAAAGTGAGTGCTCCCAAAACCTCTGAGCTACCTCAAGTTTTAACCTCCACAGCAACCCAGCAGTGCCCAACGATGTGATTACTCTGTCTGGAGCTGCTCCAGGCTGGAGAATTGCCTTTCCCATGCCGGATATCCCGGGGTGTCAGAAATCCTTTCTGCATCCAGGCCGCGCTTGCTCATTTTTGGACCACGTGGGGGGCTACAACGAGCTGTGCTTTGGTAACTTGTGAGCTCTCAGCCATGAGGAAGCAGAGTGCTGGCTATTTAACCCTGCAAAATCCCTGGGAAGGAAGCAACATCTTGCTTTTAGAGCAGCACTTTGTGACTCAAACTGTCGCTCGAAATGCTGACACAAAAGAACCCGCGCGTTGCGTCAAAATCTTTGAGCGGAGCCTCGCTCGCACCCGAAATCTTTGGCCTTTGGGATGTTGCTGCCGTGTAACTGGGGCTTTGCCTTTGCTTGCAGGTGGCCATGAAACACCCCTCTGCAGTCACTGCCTGCAACCTGGACCTGGAGAACCTGATCACCGACTCCAACCGCAGCATCGCCACCTTGGCCATCACCACGCTGCTCAAGACGGGCAGCGAGAGCAGCGTGGACAGGCTCATGAAGCAGATCTCCTCCTTCGTGTCAGAGATCTCAGATGAGTTTAAGGTGTGCCACTGGAGGCCTCTGCTCTTGCCACCTGCAGGTTTTTCTCCCATTTCTTGTTTTTTTACCAAAACTTTTCCCGTTGTTTTATTTTTTAGTCTGGCCGTGGCTTGGTCTGGTAGAGCAAAGCCAGGTTGAAGTTTGGGGTGTAATGCTCTGCTTTCCAGCTTAAATATCCTCTGTCCTTTCCTCCCCAAAAAGGATAAATATCCTTTGGTGGATTCCTGGCTCTGCCCTTTCCTCC
>NW_020885154.1:74728-80114 GCF_003945725.1 Corapipo altera
CCTGGCTCTGTCCTTTCTTCCCAGCACTCCAAGAAGGGATAAATGTCATTTGGTGGATTTCTGTCTCTGTCCTTTCCTGTCACCACTCCGGGAAAGGATAAATGTCCTTTGGTGAATTCCTGGCTCTGTCCTTTCCTCCCACCATTCCAAGAAGGGATAATTGTCATTTTGTGGATTCCTTGTTGTGTCCTTTTCCTCCCACCACCCCAAGGAAGGATAAATGTCCTTTGGTGGATTCCTGGCTCCTGTGCAATATCCTGCAAAACCTTATCCCACCTTCTGGTGTCTTCTTTGGGGAGGAAGAGGGATCTGGTTGAACCTGTATCATTTCAGTCTGATACATATTTAGCAAACAGCATGAATGATAAATTTCTACCTAGTTTTTAAAGTTTATAAATATGTAATACTTCAAGTTTATAAATTCTGGTAATAAATTCGTTCAGGATGGATCACCTGTCCCTTTTCCATCCTGGAGATGCCCTGAGGAGCACAGCAGAGTCACTGTGTGCTCACAGCGGTCTTGAATTCTTGTTTTTAATGAGAAAATTAAGTACCAGACAAATTTGAAATTGGAAAAGGGTTTTCAAGGCAAAATGTGACTTGGGAGCTTAGGATTAGGTGAGTAGTCCATCCCATATTCCAGTCCCTCCAGCAAAGCCAGGCTGACAGGAGGTTGTTACTCTGAGAATCCACCACCTGATTTTTATCCTTGGCCATGAACTTCATCAAATTGAGATAAACCCCTGTGTTTTCCGTGGAAAACCAGCCCTGAGTGATGTCCTTGTGTGTTGCAGGTGGTGGTGGTGCAGGCCATCAGTGCCCTGTGCCAGAAGTACCCTCGGAAGCACAGCGTCATGATGACCTTCCTGTCCAACATGCTCAGGGATGATGTACGTGGGGCACCTGGGCCTTGGGGGGGGATTTGGGGGGCTCTGGTTTGGGGGGTGAAGGGTCTCCTGTGTCAGATGTGCCATGGAAAGTGCAGGGACTGAAGGGTCTCCTGTGTGGGATGTGGATCCTGGAAAGTACAGGGACTGAAGGGTTTCCTGTGTCAGATGTGGATGATGGAAAGTGCAGGGACTGAAGGATCTCCTCCCACATGTGGATCCTGAAAAGTGCAGGGACTGAAGGGTCTCATCCCAAATGTGGATCCTGGAAAGTGCAGAGACTGAAGGGTCTCCTGTGTGGGATGTGGATCCTGAAAAGTGCAGGGTCTGAAGGGTCTCCTCTCAGATGTGGATCGTGGAAAGTGCAGGGACTGAAGGGTCTCATCCCAAATGTGGATCCTGGAAAGTGCAGGGACTGAAGGGTCTCCTGTGTCAAATGTGCCATGGAAAGTTCAGGGACTGAAGGGTCTCCTCCCAAACGTGGATGGTGGAAAGTGCAGGGACTGAAGGGTCTCCTGTGTGGGATGTGGATCCTGAAAAGTGCAGGGTCTGAAGGGTCTCATCCCAAATGTGGATCCTGGAAAATGCAGGGTCTGAAGGGTCTCCTCTCAGATGTGGGTGATGGAAAGTGCAGGGACTGAAGGATCTCCTGTGTCAAATGTGCCATGGAAAGTGCAGAGACTGAAGAGTCTCCTGTGTCAGATGTGGATCCTGGAAAGTGCAGGGACTGAAGGATCTCCTGTGTCAGATGTGCCATGGAAGGTGCAGGGACTGAAGGGTCTCCTGTGTGGGATGTGGATCCTGGAAAGTGCAGGGTCTGAAGGGTCTCCTCTCAGAATTTTTTAAGGGTTTTACAGAATTTTTAAACGATTTTATGGAATTTTTTTAAAGGATTTTACAGATTTTTTTTTAAAGGATTTTACAGAATTTTTAAACGATTTTATGGAATTTTTTTTTAAAGATTTTACAGGGTTTTTAAAGGATTTTGCTAATTGTTTTTTTTTTTTTTAAGGATTTTAAAGAATTTTTAAACGATTTTAGAGAATTTTTTTCCGGGTGGGTACAAATTCTGGGGAAGCATCCAGTGTGTATATCCAGAATAACTGTAAAGTCTGTGTCATAAAGTCCTTTCAATCACCGTACATCTTTTTCCACTTCTGAAATTTTCCCCGTTCCCATTCCTGGTCCTTCACAGTTGGGTGGGGGGGGGAAACAGTTTTTCCCCCTGAAGTTACAAAAATGGTAAAAACCCCAGGGGGTGGTGGCGACCCTTGAAGTTTTGAGGTTTTACCTCAAAATAGAAACGTGTCACAAGCAGAACGGAAGAGAAGGTTGTTGTGGAGGGAGGTGGCCACGTGGAAAACCATCTCACACTGGGTCATAGAATCATAGAATCGATTGGGTTGGAGAAGACCTCCGAGATCATCGAGTCCAACCCTTGGTCCAAATCCAGTCCATTTACTGGATCATGGCACTCAGTGCCACGTCCAATCTGCGTTTAAAAATCTCCAGGGATGGTGAATCCCCCACCTCTCTGGGCAGCCCATTCCAATGCCTGATTGCTCTCTCTGTAAAGAATTTTCTCCTGATATCCAACTTAAATTTCTCCTGGTGGAGCTTAAGCCCGTGCCCCCTTGTCCTGTTGCTGAGTGCCTGAGAGAAGAGACCAACCCCCACCTGGCCAGAACTTCCCTTCAGGTAGTTATAGACGGTGATGAGGTCACCTCTGAGCCTCCTCTTCTCCAGGCTAAACAACCCCAGCTCCCTCAGCCTCTCCCCATAGGACTTGTGCTCCAGTCCCTTCACCAGCCTCGTTGCTCTTCTCTGGACCCGCTCCAGCACCTCAATATCCTTCCTGAACTGAGGGTCCCAGAGCTGAACACGATACTCAAGGTGTGGCCTCACCAACGCAGAGTACGGGGGAAGGATCACTTCCCTGCTCCTGCTGGCCACGCTATTTTTGATACAGGACAAGATCCTGTTGCCGTGGGATTTATGTGCTGAAAAAAATCTCCAGAGCAGTAAATTAGGGGTGAGATAAGAAAGGGTTTATTTGCCAAGGCTAAGATGTTACAAGACGGGTGCCCCTGTGCCCGAGAGGTTACATTTTATAACACCATCCATCCAATCCCAGATGTGTCCACCCTGTAACCTTTACTCTGGCCCGCCCTGGGGTCCACCCCCTTTAAAATGGGTCTGGGGTGTATTTCAGGACCCCTCATTCATCCCATCTTCACCATCATCAGAGCACAAAGGGTACATAGTTACCTAATTTCTGACCTATTCTGTGGTTTAGGCCCAGATATGCTGTTCTGTCAACTGTCTAGGCCTTGCCTTGACAAAAGACTAAACATTTCTATTGTATTCAGAAGCAGGATTGATATGGGGAGCATAGAATGGGGTAAGAGGGTTAAGGAATGTATAAACAAGGGTGCTACAGGGAAAGGGACAAGGGTCAAGGGATGCTGCTTTTAGAGTCTACCTATAAAACTTACAAGGCTTACCAATATTAGAAAAATAAAAAAACCATTAGGGGCTTAAGGCATCAATCCCATTGGACTTCTTGGCCACCTGGGCACACTGTTGGCTCATGTTGAGCTTCCTGTCAATTAGTACCCCCAGGTCCCTGTCTGCCTGGCTGCTTTCCAGCCACTCTGTGCCCAGCCTGTAGCGCTGCCAGGGGGTTGTTGTGGCCAAAGTGCAGGACCCGGCACTTGGCTTTATTGAACTTCATCCCATTGGAATCAGCCCATCTCTCAAGTCTATCCAGATCCCTCTGCAGAGCCCTCCTGCCTTCCAGCAGGTCGACACTCCCTCCCAGTTTGGTGTCATCACCAGCAAATTTGCTGATGATGGACTCGATCGAGATGTGGTCGAGATGTGGGAGGGGGTCTGGACCAGGGAATTAGATTTTTGGGGTTCTCAAAGCATGACACCCCCTTCCCCAGGGAGGCTTCGAGTACAAGAGGGCCATCGTGGACTGCATCATCAGCATCATCGAGGAGAACCCCGAGAGCAAGGAGGCCGGGCTGGCCCACCTGTGCGAGTTCATCGAGGACTGCGAGCACACCGTGCTGGCCACCAAGATCCTGCACCTGCTGGGCAAGGAAGGGCCCCGCACGCCGGCCCCCTCCAAGTACATCCGCTTCATCTTCAACAGGGTGGTGCTGGAGAACGAGGCCGTCAGGGCTGGTGAGCGTCCACCCCAAAGGATTGGGAATTCCCGCCTGGAATTTGGGGGCTGGGAATGTGGGAGGGTGATGGTTCTCGGCCTTGTCTCGGCGCGAGGCCACTCCTGGTTTATGGAGGTTTTTTAAGGGTTGCATGGAATTTTTTTTAAGGGTTTTGCAGAATTTTTAAAGGATTTTATGAAAGTTTTTTTTAAGGGTTTTACAGAATTTTTTTAAGGATTTTTTTAAGGATTTTTTTACAGAATTTTTTTTAAGGATTTTATGGAATTTTTTAAAGGATTTTACAGGTTTTTTTTTTAAGGATTTTACAGAATATTTTAAAGGATTTTATGAAAGTTTTTTTTTAGGGTTTTACAGAATTTTTTTAAGGATTTATTTAAGGATTTTACAGAATATTTTAAAGGATTTTATGAAAGTTTTTTTTAAGGGTTTTACAGAATTTTTTTAAGGATTTTTTTAAGGATTTTACAGAATATTTTAAAGGATTTTACAGATTTTTTTTTTAAGGATTTTACAGAATATTTTAAAGGATTTTATGAAAGTTTTTTTTTAGGGTTTTACAGGATTTTTTTAAGGATTTATTTAAGGATTTTACAGAATATTTTAAAGGATTTTACAGATTTTTTTTTAAGGATTTTACAGAATATTTTAAAGGATTTTATAAAAGTTTTTTTTAAGGGTTTTACAGAATTTTTTTAAGGATTTTTTTAAGGATGTTGTGGAATTTTTTAAAGGATTTCATGGAATTTTTTTTTTAAGGATTTTACAGACTTTTAAATGATTTTACGGATTTTTTTTTTTTTAAGGATTTTACAGAATATTTTAAAGGATTATACAGATTTTTTTTTTTTAAGGATTTTACAGAATATTTTAAAGGATTTTACAGATTTTTTTTTAAGGATTTTACAGAATATTTTAAACGATTTTATGGAATTTTTTTAAAGGATTTTACAGAATATTTTAAAGGATTTTACGGATGTTTTTTTAAGGATTTTACAGAATTTTTAAACGATTTTATGGAATTTTTTTTAAGGATTTTACAGATTTTTAAACGATTTTACAGATTTTTTTTTTTTAGGATTTTACAGAATATTTTAAAGGATTTTACGGATTTTTTTTAAGGATTTTACAGAATTTTTAAATGATTTTATGGAATTTTTTTTAAGGATTTTACAGAATATTTTAAAGGATTTTATGGATTTTTTTTTTAAGGATTTTACAGAATATTTTTAAGGATTTTATGGATTATTTTTTAAGGATCTTACAGAATTTTTAAACAATTTTATGGAATTTTTTTTAAGGATTTTA
>NW_020885154.1:80124-80634 GCF_003945725.1 Corapipo altera
TAGGGAATTTTTAAAGGATTTTATGGAAATTTTTTTTAAGGATTTTAGAGAATTTTTTTAAAGATTTTAGAGAATTTTTTTTAAGGGATTTTACAGGGGTTTTTTTTAAGGATTATACAGAATTTTTTAAGGATTTTACGGAATTTTTTTAAAGGATTTTACGGAATTTTTTTAAAGGATTTTACAGAATTTTTCAAAGATTTTATGGATTTTTTTTTTAAGGATTTTACAGAATATTTTTAAACAATTTTATGGAATTTTTTAAAGGATTTTACGGATTTTTTTTTTGTTAAGGATTTTACAGAATTTTTTTAAGGATTTTACAGAATTTTTTTTTAAGGATTTTACAGAATATTTTAAGGATTTTAGAGAACTTTTTGAAGGGTTGTACAGAATTTTTAAAGGATTTTATGGATTTATTTTTTTTAAGGATTTTATGGAATTTTTTAAGGGTTGCACAGAATTTTTTTAAAGGATTTTACAGAATTTTTTTAAAGGATTTTACAGAAT
>NW_020885155.1:0-26955 GCF_003945725.1 Corapipo altera
GTGCCCCCTCTCCACTCGCCCCTCCCCGCGGCCCCCCCTCTCCGGGGACACCGCTCCCCGCCCCGCCGCGGTGCCGCCCACCCCCGTGCCGTCCGGGGCCGGGCGGGGACCGGCGGCACCGCCCCCCCGGGGGAGGGCGGTCGGTGTCGGTCGGCGGGGCGGGGGCGCGGCGGGGGCTCCTGAGCGGCGGGCGGCGGCCGGGGCGGAGGAGCCACCGCGGCCCATGGCTCCGCCGCTGCCGCTGCCGCTGCCGGCGCTGCTGCTGCTGCTGCTGCTGCTGCCGCTGCCGGGACCGGCGAGCGGGGGGCGGCGGCCGGCGACCCCCGACGGGACGTCCGCCAACTTGACGGTGGCGGTGGTGCTGCCGGAGCGCAACGTGAGCTACGCGTGGGCTTGGCCGCGCGTGGGTCCCGCGCTGAGCCTGGCGCTGGAAGCGCTGGAGCGGGGCGAGCCGCCGCTGCTGCCGCGGCCCTTCTCCGTGCGCGTCGAGTTCATGAGCTCGGAGCTGGAGGGCGCCTGCTCCGAGTACGTGGCACCGCTCAACGCCGTGGACCTGAAGCTCTACCACGACCCCGACGTGCTGTTCGGGCCGGGCTGCGTGTACCCCGCCGCGTCCGTGGGGCGATTCGCCTCGCACTGGCGGCTGCCGCTCATCACCGGCGGGGCGGTGGCCGCGGGCTTCAGCCGCAAGCGAGAGCATTACAGCACGACGGTGCGCACCGGGCCCTCAGCCCCCAAGCTGGGCGCCTTCGTCTCCCACCTACACGCGCACTTCAACTGGAGCGCCCGCGCCGTGCTCCTCTACGTGGACCGCAAGACCGACGACCGACCCTACTACTTCACCGTCGAGGGGGTCTACCAGGAGCTGCAGGATGGCAACAACCTCACCGTCACCGTTCACATCTACTCCCCCGACGAGGGTGGCCCCGACACCGCGGTCCACTTCATCAAAGCCAACGGGCGCGGTGCGTGGGGCAGCGCGGCTTGGGGTGGGGGGACACGACGACCCCGCGCGGGACAGGGCTGAGCGCTCGGGGACCGGGGGTGGAGGTGGGACAGGGACGGGAGAGTGGAGAGGGCTCCTTGTGGGGGGTCTGCGCAGCGCTCGGAGAGGGGAGGAAAAATCCTCCGTGGGGCATAGCCAGGGGCTGAGGGTGCGGTGGGATCCGTGTGGGGCACGGAGGGGCAGTTGTACCTGTCTGGGCACATTAGGGGGAAGGATGGGCTGTGCAGCAAACAGAGGGTACAGCAAAGGGGTGGTGGTGCTGTGGGGCCCATCTGGGGTGCAGTAGGGGACTAGGGTGCTGTGGGCAACATGTCGGCGTTAAAGGAGCAGTAGGACCCATCTGGGGCACAGAGAAGGGACAGAGATGCAGTGGGACTGATTGCTGTAGGGCACAGCAAGGGACTGGGAACACAGCGGGATCCGTGTGGGGCACGGCAAGGGGGCAGGGCGGTGGTGGGACCCATCTAGAGCACACCAAAGGGATTAGGGGGCTATTGAGATCCGTGTGGGGCACAGCAAGTGAATGGGGACACAGTGAGATTATGTGGGGTGCAGCAACAGTCCAAAGAGACAGTGGCACCTTTGTGGGACACCATGAGGCTCTGAGGAAACAGTGGGACCTGTGAGGCATGCAGTGAGGGGCCAAGGACAAAATGGGACCCATGTGGGGCACAACAAGGAGCCAAGTACGCAGTGGGACCCGTGTGGGGTGCAGGAGGGGATGGGCAGAGTGAGACCCATGGTGGGGCATGGCAAGGGGCCAAAGGGGCAGTGGGATTCCTGTGGAGCACAGGGAGTGCTGGGAGCATAGTGAAACCCATGTGAGGCATGAGGATGGGCTGAGAGCACAGTGGAACCCATGTAGGGCACAGGGAGAAGTGGGTAAAGTGGATTGTATGTAGGGCAAAATGAAGAGTGAGCACATTTCGTCGCAGTTGGTTTGGAGGAGCAGCAGGACCTGTACAGGAAAGTGGCTTCACAGAGGAGAAGGCACAACCTGAGCCCCTCCAGGGCCAAACTCTGTGGCAGTGGAGAGATCAGAATGTGGCACAGGGAGGAGGCACAGTGTCTCCCTCCCTGCCCCCCAGCTTGGTCAACCTTTGCCATGGACAGCCACTCTCACCTTGATGGGACACATGCTGTGAAAGGGACCCTGTGGGGCCACCTACCCTCTGTGTTGGCAGGACCGGGTGTCCCTGAGGGCAGGCGGGACCCAGGCACCTCCTCTGAGGCTGAAGGTGAGGGAATGGACGTGGGCATCTGAAGGACATCATTGGCTGAGGTTACGTGCCCAGATGGTGCCAACATGCCGAGGTGGTGCCGTGCTCGGGCAGAGCCCCCCAGACTGGCACCTGGGCTGTGCCTGTCCCTGCAGTGCCCCTGGCATGGGGCTGGGATGGCCCCACCCTGCTGATGGAGGGATAAATCAATTTCGTGCCTTTTGAGTGCCCCAAGAGAGCAGCTATATTGGGAGCGGGAGGAAATGGAGGGGCTGACGGAGGCAGCTGGAGAGCAAGGGCGGCCTGATGCTCTTTCATTATTGATGAGCGGGGTGTATCGATCCCGGGGAGTCAGCCACTCCGCAGTGCTCCTTAATGGATTCTGAGATGCTGTGTCATTAAGAAGGACATCCAGCCAGGATAAGTGGAGCCAGATGGGCCAGTGGGAGATGTGTCTGAGGCTGTGCGGGACCAGGCTAGGGGGCTGTGTGTGGCGCTTTGGAGTGCTGGACTGGGTTCCCCTCAGGACTGAGGTTGGTGAGGCTGAGTCCATGGAGTGAGCACACTGTGGTGGGCTGCAGGAGCTGAGTAGCCTGTGGCTGCTCCTCTGGGATGGAAGCTCCCTGTGTGTGCCAGCATCAGCCAAGGAGCGTGGAGCTTCTCATGGTATGGGGGCAAAGAACTGCACAGGGAAAAAGGCTGGAATTAGCAATTCCTGTCAGTGTTTCCGGCTTGGTGCTGTAAATCACCACAGTGGGAATCGATCCCTCTTGGTGCAGGCAGGGGGTCCTGGCTGCTGGAGGAGGACACTGAGTGTGGGCAGAGACCTGAGGGCCCTCTGAGCTGGCATCATATTTTCACAGAATCACAGAAAGGCTTGGGTTGGAAGGGACCTTAAAGATCATTTAGTTCAAACTCCCCTGTTATGGGCAGGGATGTGGAGAGGGTCTGGGCCCCTCTGGCCACATCCCAGAGATGGGGCCAGAGTGTGGGGCTGAGTGCTTGGCCCCACAGAGGTGGGTGCCCAGGGCTGCGAAGCTGATGTAGGTGTATGGGGCGGGAGAGGGAACCTGCAAGGCTGTCCCAGGGGTCCTGACCCCAGCATGGTGTGGCATAGAGTGGGAAAACAGGGTCTTCAGTTGTAGTCATATCCATATGCATGCCCTGCAATGACACCATATCATCCCTCTTGGCGTCACCTTCCTTCTCCCAGGTGGTGGGCAGGAGTTTGGTAAACCTCTCCCGAGGAAAGCCACTTCCTTGCCCCACCGTGTGTCCCCAGCGCTGCTGATCCTCGACATTTGCAGGTCTAATGAAGGAGCAGGAGGGGTTGTGGGCACGTCGCACTTCCAATTGCCCCTGTCACCAGGGCCTGGGCGACGTGCAGGGGCCCACGTCTCTTGTGCCATTTGCAAAAGCGCTGATATAATTAGAGCTGTGGTTGAGGGAATTAGCAGAGCATCTGCCTGCAAAAAGCCCAGGTCCCCTGCCTGGGGAGATGGTTGAGTGCTGGAGGGGAGTGCGTTTGGTCCTCACTCCTGCAGTCCCCCGGGCATGCGATGGCTGCCTGGCCAGGACGAGGGTCTCTGCTCTGCAGTGCCCTGTGCTGGTGGGGCTGCTTCAAACTGGAATTTGCTGTCTGAAACTGGGATTCACCCTCAATTTAGGGTTATCTTCTATCATGTAGGGGGTCAAGCAGCATCCTGCTGCCTCACCTGCAAGCTGGTGGTCCTGCCCCTCTCCCAGGGCCTGGCACTCTGCCTTTCACACCACAGACACCCCTAAATAATTGCCAGGGAGCTGGATGCGCCCCAGCTTTGTAGGACCCTGTTCCTCTTGTCCTCTGTGAAACTAAGGCTGGCTTTGGCCATTTGCCCTTGGGGGGCTGTGTGCACCCACTGGGGTGCCGCTGGCCATGCAGGAGGCTGCCAGCTGGAGGCAGCTGCCCAGGTCAGGGAGAGCCTCAAGCATTGACCCTTTCCTTCTGCATGGCTCCTGCAAACTGTCCCTGGGGAGCCGTTCAGGCGTCATCTATCCCCTTGCTTGGTGGCCTTTGACCAGGCAGGCTTTCGCTGCCGCCGCGGGGGCTGGCTGCCTGCAGCGTCCCACTATCTACCACCAGCTGTTGTGGCTCACCAGCCCGTGTGGCTGCCTTTTCCTGGCGCCTGCAATGGGATGGGGAGGGTCCCATGCTGTGTCCTTAGGGGGGGACCCTCAGGGTCTGCGTGCCAGGGAGGTGCTGAGCTGCCCATCCTGCATGAGAAATTTGGGGACAGCACATTTCTGGGTTCAGGACTAGTGAAGTGGGGAAGCCGAGATGGTTTATTTGAAGTATTGCAGCATTCAGAGGGAACCATTTCAAACTCTGGAACAGGCTTTTGCTCACACACAGCTCATGCTGCTGCAATTTCCCTCTCCCCCATGCCCAGGAGCAGCTCCCCACATTGCTGTGGATTCTCAAGGTGGCTGTGCTGGGTTTCTTCTCCCACTCATGGGCTGCCTCACTGCCGCCGTGGGTGACCCTGTCAGCCCCTGTCAGCCCTGCTGCCCCCATGGCTGGGTGCCTGCATGGCTAGGTGTTGTCCAGCAGCAGAGACCCCATCCCAGAGGAGCGGGGCTTCTTTGCTGTCCCCAGCCCCCCCCCCGTTACCCGGGTCCAGCCGGGGCGCTGGGCCCCTTGCAGAAAGGCTGTGCGCCGGGGCCAGCGCCCAAGCGTGACATTCCTCCGGCACCCGCCGCCGCCGCCTCCTCTGTTGCTCAATCCCGGGTTCCCAGCCAGGCTGGCTGGAGCGGGGCCCCGGTTTTCCGGGGGGAGGGAGGAGGCAGTGTCAGGATCCTCAGCAAGGGCATAGAGGGCCCCTGCTTGGGGGGGTTTTGGACACTCTCAGGCACCCGTCCTCGCTGCCCGTGGTGCCCTGTGCCAGCCCCACGCCGCCCCCACACAGCACCTGGGTGGGCATCCCATGGGGGCTGGCTGAGCCCTCAGCAGAGGCTGGGGGTTTACAGGGCGGCCCGACGGGGCCCGGGCACCCCCTTGCCGCATGGGTCACACCAGCGAGATGCGATGCTCTGTTTCCAATTAGCGCCAGTGGCCGCAGAAGGTGCTGGAATTTGGGAACCTGCGCATTCCTGCCACACTGCCGGCCAGCCGCGAACCCAAACATGGGTTTGTCCCATTCCACAGCCCAGGCTCCCCAGGGGCCTCTGGGCACATGGCCCCACCACTTCTCCCAGCCCCCCTGGTCCCCTGGCTGGGGCTGGCGTGGAGCAGCCAGGACACTGATGCAGGGGGGAGGCATCTCCTGTCTGACTTTTGCTGGAGCAGGGTGTGTGACGTCTTTGCCTGGGGCAGCCCCCTCATGTTTTGGAGCAAGTTTTCCTCTGTTCTCCTTTCCACCCTCAGCCCAAGGTGACTGATGGGGCAAGAGTGGGTCAGTGCCAGCAAGGGCAGTGGGGCTGTCTGTGGGGCACAGGAAGGGGGTGAGCCAAGCACTGCCCCATCTGCCTGCTCCCCCCCCCCCCCCCCCCCCACCGTGCAGGCACCAAATGCCCTCAGGGCTGCTCTGCCCCATCCCCCCAAAGGAAAGCATCCCACCCCACTGCTGGCTGTGTGCCCCAGGGTGCAGTGGGGTGTTACTGTCCCCCTGATCCCCCCTCCTTTCTCCGGCAGTGGTGTATCTCTGCGGGCCGCCAGAGATGCTGAGGCAGATCATGCAGCTGGCACAGCAGGAAAACCTCACCAACGGCGACTATGTCTTCTTCTACTTGGATGTCTTCGGGGAGAGCCTGCGGGGTGACTCTGCCCGTGACCCCTTCAAGCCCTGGCAACAGAGCCCGGGCCAGGATTCAGGGCTGCGCGAGGCTTTCCAGGTGAGATGTGCACACTGCCTGGGGACAGGGATCTCCCCAGCCTGGCCTCCGTGTGTGAACCAGGGTGTTGTGCTCGTTTGCAGATGGTGCTGGTGATTACCTACTATGAGCCCCAAAACCCCGAGTACCAGCATTTCCAAACCCAGCTCATCCTGCGAGCTAAGCAGAAATTTGGGGTGCAGCTCAACTACTCTCTGGTGAGTGAGTCTGCTTGCATGATGGGGTGGTGGGGACCTTCCACATGGGTCTGAGGTACCTCTCCAGAATGCAGAGGGTAGAACATGGCCACAGGCAATGCTGGGGGGGGCATCCCTGGTGGGAACAGCCATGGGCACTGCCATCCCTGCAAGGTGAATACTGGTCCCAGTGTGGGGTTATGGGGCTATGGGTGGGTGCATGGTCCTGGTGTGGAGGTCCCAGGGCCAGGGTGCTCCTGTGTGCATGGCTGTGAGTGTGCTCAGGTTCCCCCCACAGATGAACCTGGTGGCGGGGTGTTTCTATGATGGGATGCTGCTGTATGCCATGGTGCTGAACGAGACCCTGCGTGAGGGAGGCTCCAAGAAAAACGCCACCCACATCATCGAGAAGATGCGGGACCGCAAGTTCCAGGGTAACACTGGGACATGGGGCAGCTGGGCTGTGAGTGCTATGGGGGTGGTGGAACCCAGTCCCTGTCCTATCTGGGTTTTGCTTCTCCCACAGGGGTGACAGGGCTTGTGAGCATGGACAGCAACAACGACCGGGACACTGACTTCAACCTATGGGCCATGAGCGACCCCAAGACCGGGAAGTACGAGGTGGGGGCCAGCACCAGTTTCCCCCTGGCTAGGGCAGGGATGGAATGCTGGGGTCTGGGGGGGCCTCATCTCTCTCTGCTTTAGGTGGTGGGACACTACTCGGGTGTGGAGAAGCAAATTCACTGGCTGGGGCGACCCATCCCCTGGGTGAAGGGGGCTCCCCCCTTGGACAACCCTCCCTGTGTCTTTGATGTGGATGACCCCTCCTGCGATAAAAGTGGGTGTCCTGGGTCCCCATGTCCCTTGGGCCCCAGTGCCCTTCCTTATGGCTGCGTACCAGTCTGACCATCCTGGCCAGTTGGACCACCCTGACATCCCCTCCTGTTTGCAGCCCCCCTCTCGATGCTGGCCATCGTGGCTTTGGGCACTGGCCTCACCTTTGTCATGTTTGGCATCTCCAGCTTCCTCATCTTCAGGTCAGATGGGGCTGGGGAAGCCTCTGCCTGGGCACCAGGCACCTCTCAGTCTGCCGGGGAGGGGGGCAGGCAGGGCAGGGGGATCTGACACCCATGTGTCCCCCAGGAAGCTGATGCTGGAGAAGGAGCTTGCCAGCATGCTCTGGAGGATCCGCTGGGATGAGCTGCAGTTTGGAAGTCCCGAGCGGTACCACAAGGCAGCGGGCAGCCGGCTCACCTTGTCCCTGGTGAGAGGTGCCAGCTCTGGGGCACAACCCTGCCCTTGTGCTGCCGTCCCTCCCTGCATGACACCCCTCCCTGTTGATTCCCTACATGGCCCTCTGTTCCCTACAGAGCCAGAGCCCCACTGCACTCATCCTCTAAACAGCCCTTCATCCTTACATAACTCTCCATTCCCTAGTAGAGATGCACTCCATCCATCCCTGGCATGACCCTCTATCCCCTGCAGAGCCACTGTAGTTCCATCCCCTACACAGCCCTGAATCCCCTATAGAGCACCATACCTCATCAAGCTCCTGTGTTGCTCTCCATCCCTTCACAGACACACCTTATCCCTACACCCCTTCAGTGCACCCTCCATTCAGTCTTCACCCTCCCTACAGAGCATGCAGAGCTTGCCCTGACCCTTTAGAGCCCATCCTGCACCGTCCCCTGCACACCCTTGAGTGTTCCTGCCCTGCTGCGTTGGTGTCTGCTACCTTGCCACCCCAGGGTTCCCCTCCCTGATCCCCTCCTTCACACAGCGTGGCTCCAGCTATGGCTCCCTGATGACTACCCATGGCAAGTACCAGATCTTCGCCAACACCGGCCACTTCAAGGTCAGTGCAGCAGGTGGGGACCCCTCCCCCTGAAATGCCCCAGCTCTGTTGGTGTGCTTGCCCTTGGCTGCACCCCCATCCCACAGGATGCTGGCACCTTCCTTGCCTCTGCAAATCCACTCAGCGGGCACTGACCTCTCTTCCTTCTCAAACATCCCAGGGCAATGTAGTGGCCATTAAGCACATCAATAAGAAGCGCATCGAGTTGACACGGCAGGTGCTCTTCGAGCTAAAACACGTAGGTTTCGGGTCTATGCTGGAGTGGGCAACCTGCTCGGGGGTGCAGGGACTGTTCCTGGGACTGGGGGAGGCTGGTGGGAGCAGCAGCCCATCTCCTCTAACCTCGAGACCCACTTGGTTCCACTTCCACCTGCAGATGCGCGACATCCAGTTCAACCACCTGACTCGCTTCATTGGGGCGTGCATCGACCCCCCAAACATCTGCATCATCACCGAGTACTGCCCACGGGGCAGCCTGCAGGTAGAGGGGCTTAGGGACACCAGGGGCGACACTTAGACACTTCTTGTGACCTGGCTGGGCTGGGCACTGAGGACAGGGCTGTGGATACTGGTGGCCCTTAGCCCTACAAGGCTCACAGCCAAGCTGCCCAAGCAGGTGTCAGAGGCTGGTGGAGGGGAGGGGGTGAATGCTGCAGACCCCACTGCAGCTGGGTGCTTGATGAGACTGCTGCCATCATGCCCTGGGTGCTTGGTGGGGTCCACTCATTGTGCTACCCCAGGACGTCCTGGAGAACGAGAGCATCAACCTGGACTGGATGTTTCGCTACTCCCTCATCAATGACATTGTCAAGGTACCCAAGGGAGGGGCACAAGGGGCTGGGGGAGGTGCATGAGGGATACCAACTTCACTGTGTCCATCTGTCCCAGGGAATGGCCTTCCTGCACAACAGCATCATCGGCCACCACGGCAGCCTCAAGTCATCCAACTGTGTGGTGGACAGTCGCTTCGTGCTGAAGATCACCGACTATGGACTGGCCAGCTTCCGCTCACCCAGTGACAATGAGGACACCCATGCGCTCTATGCCAGTGAGTGCCTGCTTGGGGGGACCACAGGGATGGGGTGGCCCTGCCTCACTGCTTCATGGCTGTGTCCCACCAGAGAAGCTGTGGACAGCCCCAGAGCTGCTGCAGAAGGGGCACCTGCCCACCCCGGGCATGCAGAAGGCTGATGTCTACAGCTTCGGCATCATCGTGCAGGAGGTTGCTCTGCGGAACGGCCCCTTCTACATTGAGGGCATGGACCTGAGCCCCAAAGGTGAGGATGGGAGAAGGCTGTGGGGCAGTTCTGTCCCTGCTTTGGAGGGTCTGGTGCTCACCATCATCCACCCCCTGGCAGAGATCGTGCAGAAGGTGCGTAACAGCCAGAAACCGTTCTTCCGCCCCTCCATCGACATTGGGGTGCACAGCGAGGAGCTGGCCGTGCTGATGGAGCGCTGCTGGGCGCAGGAGCCAGCCGAGCGTCCCGACTTCAGCCAAATCAAGATCTTCATCCGTAGATTCAACAAGTGGGTGGTTGGCAAGTGGGAAAGGTGGCCCAGGGCGTGAGTGGGGACGGCGATGGGGGTGGAGGTGGTTGGGGGGCACCTCTTCTGGCAGTGCCAGCTGCCTGCACTCTGGCAGGGAGGGAAGCACCAGCATCCTGGACAACTTGCTGTCGCGCATGGAGCAGTACGCCAACAACCTGGAGAAGCTGGTGGAAGAGCGGACACAGGCCTACCTGGAGGAGAAGCGCAAGGCGGAGAACCTCCTCTACCAGATTCTGCCCCAGTGAGAGGGGGAGACAAGGGAGCTTGTGGGTCTGGGGTTTGGCATGGGGTCAGCATGTACCCACTGCTGTGTGAGCATGGAGTCCCTTCCCAGCTCTCCATGCTGCTGTAGGGCAAAGGATGTGGGGGAACAGCGGGTTGGAAGTGGGAGCTCACCACCATCCCCTCTGGTCCCACCAGCTCCGTGGCAGAGCAGCTGAAGCGTGGGGAGACAGTACGGGCTGAGGCTTTTGACAGCGTCACCATCTACTTCAGTGACATTGTGGGCTTCACTGCCCTCTCAGCAGAGAGTACTCCCATGCAGGTGAGAGCAGGGCTTGGGGGGAAGCCACTCTCTGGAGCTGGTGGGGGTCTCACACCCTAGCAGTGCCATCACTGGGGTTGGGGGGCCATGCCTGCTCCCAGCCTCACACACACCCTTGCTCCATTCAGGTCGTGATGCTGCTGAATGATCTCTATACTTGCTTCGATGCCATCATTGATAACTTTGATGTCTACAAGGTGAGGGTGTGGGTGAGCCAGCACAGTCCCCCAGAGTGAGGCAGGCAACAAGGAGCCCAGATTCTACCTGCTCCCCCTTACCCCACAGGTGGAGACCATTGGGGATGCCTACATGGTGGTCTCGGGGCTGCCGGTGCGCAATGGGAAGCTGCATGCCCGTGAGATTGTCCGCATGGCCCTGGCCCTGCTTGAGGCTGTCAAAACCTTCAAGATCCGTCACCGTCCCAACGACCAGCTCCACCTGCGCATCGGCATCCACACTGGTGAGTCCCCGCGCCTGCTGGCACCGCAGGCCATCTGCCTGCCCCGCAGTGTCCCTAAGTGTCCCTGTGTTGGCAGGTCCTGTGTGCGCTGGTGTGGTGGGTCTGAAGATGCCACGGTACTGCCTCTTTGGGGACACGGTGAACACTGCATCCCGCATGGAATCCAATGGCCAGGGTGAGCCATGGGGCTGGCAGCGGGGGTCCAGCACCTCGAGTTGTGTTCAGCTCCCTCACCCAGCCAAGTCACTTTTTCCCCTCTGTGCTACCCAGCCCTAAAGATCCACGTCTCATCCACCACAAAGGAAGTCCTGGATGAGTTTGGCTGCTTTGATCTGGAGCTGCGTGGGGATGTGGAGATGAAGGTAAGGGCACAGGGATGCCAGGGGGGTGCCAGCCCTTTCTGCTATATAAGACATGTGATGAGGGCGTGGGTTCATGCTAGGACCCTTTATTCCCCTCAATGCTGGGGATGACACCCAAGGAGCAGTGCCAGGGGCAGGGAGGTTCTCACTGCCCTCTTCTCCCTCCCAGGGCAAGGGAAAGATGCGGACATATTGGCTGCTGGGTGAGAGGACAGACCCCAAAGTCGTCTGAGCCCAGTGGCAGTGGCGGAGCCCCCAGCCTCAGTGGGGCTGCCAGTGCCTTCCGGTGCCTCGACCCCCAGGACGCACCGGCACCCCCCTCACTGCATCCACCACCACCTCTGCAGCCCCCCTGCTTCAGCAGGGCCTGGGCAAGGTGGGGCAGCGGCCATGTCACCGTCTGCCCCCCCTCCATCAGCACCAGCAAAGCCCACCTTCCCCCACAGCCCCTTGGAGGGGGGGAACTGGCCCAGATCTAACCCTCATATCTCCCCCACCCTCTGGGGTCCTGCCATCCCTGCCCTCTCCTGTGTGGCTCAGCTGGCTCTGAGCTGGTCCGGGGCCTGGCTGCCCCGTAGGGCACTTTGCCGTCTCTTTTCAGTACCTGGCCCCCAGCAGAAGTTGTGCCCATGTCACCCTGTCCCTGGGGTGGGGGGAAATGGGGATTCCTGCCAAGACTGACTCCTTGGCCAGGTCAGGCTTCAATGCCGCAGCTCCCCCCCTCCCCAGTCTCCTCCTGTATATAACCCCAGTGGGTCATGTAAATACCACCCCCTCCTCCCCCAGGTGTAAATATAGGACTCGCTGCAACTATTTTGTTGAAATACAAACTTCCCCAAATCCATCTGTTACCTGACCTCTGCTTGTCTCTGTCCTGGAGTGCCAATAAGGGACAGGGGCTGGGGGCACCCCAGTATCGAACTCAGCCTTGGCTGGGGTCAGCTGCCTGGAGCATCCCTGAGCATCATATCCCGGGGCTCTGTCTGCGGCTGTAGGGTGGGGGGCCGGGCATGGGGGGCCGGGCAGCCGCGGCGGTGGCTGTTGAGGGCTCAGGCGGTGCTGGGAAGGCAGGGCTGCCGCAGCGGGGTTTGCTTTGGCGTGAGGGCTGCAGTGCGTTCCTCTGAGCTCATGCTCTGGCCGCCCTGCTGCCGCCTCTTACTGGAACACACCTGTGCCTGGGGACCGGGACGGCGGCTGCATGTCGCCCACTGTGTGTGCCGGGAGGGGACATGTCCCAGTGGACGAGGCTGTGCCAAAGGCTCTCCCTTCATGCCCAAGGAGGGAGGCTTGGGGCCACAGCATGTTTTGGGTCAACAGTGACTTGCACCGGGGCTGGAGGGTTTCCCACTTGCTGCATGGCCCTGCGGGATTTGAGATCCCAGGGACACTGTGGTCCCCCTCCAAACATCCAGCCTGAAGACAGCCTTGGGGTGGCAAGGAGGCCGGGACCACCTGTGTCCCCTTGCTTTTTAATCCTTGAAGGTCTGGGGCTCGCTGCTCAATGGGTCACAGGGGTGGGGTGGCCCTAGGTACACAGTGATGGGAGTGGAGAAGGTTGCGTTCCTCTTGAAGGGAATGTTTCTGCTGAAGAGAGCGGTGACACCCTGGTGAGGAGAGAAGGGGAGAGGTCCCTGTCAGCAGCTGAGACCCCTGGGGTGCTGGCAGGGTGAGGTGCTGGGAGACTTACTGGTAGTCCACGGGCTTGCTCCAGCCAGAAGCTGGTTGGCTGCTCCGTCAAGTAGTTGTGGGGCTGCAAGTGGAAGCAAAGTGACAGTGGGCCGGAGGGACAGCACACTCGGGGGGACACAGGAGCCTTGCAGCCTCCCTGGGAGCTGCCACAAGCTGGGGGTGAGGGGGGTGTCTCCTGCCTGTACCTGAGTGATGGGTGGAGGTGTGGGCTGGAAGCCCCTGGCAGCGTAGTCCCGGTGCGTGGTGGAGACAGACTCCATGGGCTGCGGGCGGGGACGGATCTCCTCCTCTGTCTCCTTACTGCAGTCAGAGCAAACATCCCTCAGCCCTGGGGTACCCCCCACCCCATGTCCCCTCTGCCAGGGCACAGCCCCAAGGATGGGTGTCACGCAGGGGTGCAGGCTTGCCTGTATTTCTCGTAGAGCATGGACGCCAGTGTGGCCTTCCGCAGCCCTGCAGAGGGGAAGATGCCATCAGCCAGCTGAGATTCCCTCAGTGCCTTTCTGGGGGGCACACAGCTCAGGGGGGCTCAGCCTCACCTTGCTGCAGCAGCCGGGCCCTGTGTGGTGGGCGGTAGGTGTCCGTGGTGGAGCTGTCGGTGAGCGAGGACAGGAACTGATGGAGTGGCAGTCCGTGGAAGCCGCGCTGGTGGGCGGAGTCCTCACCGCCTAGCTCCTGCCCCAGGCCAGAGTTCAGGGGGTCCACGACTTTCTAGAGGACAGTAGGGGCTGTGGAAGGGGGCGGGAACCCACTCTGCAGTGCCCCCCCCATGCCTACTCCTGGCTTTTAGGCTTTTGATAGCCCCAGAGGCACAAGCTGGAAAAAGGGGTCACAGTCCTTCCAGCCAGCTCCCCAGGAACGCTGGAGCAGGGACACCTGCAGCTTGGGCAGGGCTGACCTCTCCTGCCTGGTGGAGGTCTGCTGACCTTGTATGGCTGTCCCAAGCTGAGGGGTGCCCAGACTGCCCCTACACTGGGCAAGTTCTCTTATGACACTTGAACAAACCATGGGGTCCCCAGACTGTGGCACAGTTTGACCCATCAGGTGCCCCCCAAGCCTTGCTTGCCCCACATCTCTACGATCAGCTGTGAAACAGAACTCCTGCCCGCCAGCAGCAAGATCCCAGCTTCCCTCCCAAAGCCTCACTGTCACTCCCCACGTGCCTTCCAGTGCCTTCTGTGCTATTGAATTTCATTCCCCTTCTACCCACTGGGCTCAAGGTCATCTGGGAAGTCCTGGCTCAGCCAAGGGTGGCTATCTAAAGAGAGGGGTCTACCCAGGAGCAGGGAGCATCACAGAATCAGCATGTGGGATATGGTAGGGCCGGTTGAGGGCCATTTTCCCTGATGGAGTTACCTCCCCCAGCCAGGTGCGGATCGCACGGCCCCGTCGGGTCACTGGCTGGCTGGGCTGCTCTGCTGGCTTTGGTGGGGAGGGGGGCTCCACCGGCACCTCCTCGCGACATGTTCCCCACTTTCCAAGCCAGGGAGGCAGCTTGATCTCAGAGGGATCGTTCCCAGTCTCTCGGGCTGGCTCAGGGCTGGGCACGGGTGGCAGAGCCTCAGCAGGCGGCTCAGTGGGCATCTCCGGCACCTCGGCTATGTCCGACATCTCCTGGAGCCTCTTGGCGGTGGCTGTCAGTGGCTCCTCGTGGCATGGAAGCTTCTCCATGGGCACATCAGGCAGGCGGATACCACCCTGGACCCTGCCCAGGCACGGTGACCTCTCCCCAGGGCATGTGGGACCCACATGGCCCGTCAGAGCTACCCTGGAGATGAGAGCAAACCCTGAGGAAAGGCAGCGGGGCACATCCTTCAGCCCCTCATTGCCCACCACATCCCCAGCCCCCACCAGCACGGGCAGCGTCCTGAGGCGAGGGACCCGGGGTCCCCTGCAGTGTCACCCCCACACTGGGACAAGTGACAAGGAAGGATTTCCCTCCGTTTGGGGGACAGAAGCAATGCCTGCTGCTGGGTCTGCGCTGCGGAGGGGTCTCCTCCTCCACAGCTCCCTTCTGCCCGCTTGACCTCCTGCAGCAACATCCTTCCCCCTGTCTCCAGCGCGGGGCTCTGCCCCCCATATCCACCACCCTCCTCCCTTATCCCCCCCTGCTCCCCCCTAATGCCCCACAGGCCGTGCCCCCCGGCTCTCCCCCTCGGGGGTCACCCTGAGGGGTCTCAGTGCCCCCCGCTCCCCCCCCCGGCCGCACCCCCAGGGGGTGCCGACTCCCGGCTCCATGGCGCGTGCGCGGGGGCCTGGAATGCGCGTCTCACCATGGAGACGGCGCGCGGCGGCCGCGTGCGCGCCTCCCATTGGCGGAGAGCACGGAGGGGGCGCGGCCAGAGGCCGCTATGGGTGGGGCCAAGAGGCGGGGTCGGATTGGAGAGGGGGCGTGGTCATGGGGGAGTGGGCGTGGTCAGGAGTGGGGTGCGGAGGAGGGGGAGGGGGGAGGGCAAGGGGGTGGGGGGAGATGGTGCAGGGAGATGGGGGTGAGGAGGGATGAGGGTGCGGGAGGATGGGAGTGCAGGGGTCGGGGATGCAGGGGTGATGGGAGCCGGCGGTGTGGGGTCACGGGGGCTCAGGGGGGTTAGGAATGAGGGGAGATGCCATGCGGCGGTGCAGGTGGACGGGGGTGCGGGGGCACCGGGGTGCAAGGATGCAGAGATAAGGGGGTGCTGGGGGGGCGGGGAGCGTGTGAGGCACAGGGGTGCAGGGGAGTAGGGGGCGCAGGAGCACGACCGTGGTCGCACTGCGAGGCTCAGTCTGTCCCCATCCCTGGAATCCATGTCCTCCCCCGTCCCTGCCTGTCCCGGTGCCCCGGACAGGGGAGCGCTATGCCAGGGCAGGACTAGCTCAGCCACACTATGGCGGCAGGAGAGACGTGCCCAGGGCTCCTGGGGACACGCTGCTGCCCACGGCTTGACCCAAGCGACCCCCAGCCTCCACACACGCCCGCCCGCCCCAGGGACCCCCAACTGGCCCAGGGTGACGGGGCCGGACGTGCCCGGCGCCTGGCTGGGTGCAGCCGGCGTGGAGCAGCTGCCTCCCCTCGCCGCGAGCCCTCGCTGGGCCCCCGGCCCCATCCCTGCGGGGACCGAGCAGAAGAAGGGCCCTTTGATAGCGGGCGGCGAGGGCTGTTATTGCAGCGCTCTGCGGTGTGCGCCGGCGGGGCACCGCGGGCTCTGCGCTGGGGCCTCTGTTTTTCCTGGCTGGGAATGTGCCTGGCCCCTCTGGCCTCGGCCGGCCCTGGGGGGGCCCCCCACCGGGGACCGGCTCCTCCCTGCGGGCGCTCGGCCCCACGCCAGGCAGGGGCTCCTCCGAGCCCATCTGCTGTGCAGCTGCAGCGAGCAGGAGAGGCAGGAGGCATGGCCCGAACTCATCTCGTGCCTCCCCCATGCTGGGGCAACATCAGCCCTGCTGCCGCTGAAGAGGAGTGCCAGGCTGTCCCCGAGGGCTGGGGCGTCGCTGTGAGGGTTCTGGGGTGAATACTGCTGGTTCTGCCCCCACACTCAGCTGCAGGCCCAGCACTGGCCCCTGCTGCACCCGTACTTCAGCTCATACTGAAGGAATGGCAGCTTGGGCTCCCTGTCCCAGCTTGCACCCTGGGTGCTCTTCCCAGGAGCATCCCCAGGTTCCCCACCAGACACATGTGGGCTTGCCAAAAGCCTGGCCAGGCAGGGGGGTGCCTGAGGGACACTGAAGAGACACTAACAGCACCACAGTACAGTGCAGGACAGGAACCCTAGCGATGCCAGCCTGGGGGGGTGCACTCACTGTGGGGCAGACCAAATCCCGGGGTGGCCAATGGGGCATCTCTGTGGGGCTGTGACCTGACACCATCACCGTGGGGCAGCAGCCCTGGAGCTGCTGGAGCACATCTGGCTGCCTCTTGCCGGCTGACACATCCCCCGCAGCCCCCCTGCCCAGCTCTTTTGGGAACTTGCGTCATTTGTGATCCTCCTCAGCTAAAGAACCAAAACAGCCGTTGGCCCTCATCCCCTCTGCCCTCCCCCCCTCAGCCCCATGGGGCTGTGACCACTGTCCTGCCCCGCAGCTGCTCGGGGACTGACAAAATAAACCTGGCACAGGAAGAAACACGATGGCAGGCGTCCAGCCCCTGACCTCGCGTGCCAGCACACGCCCTCAGCCCAGCACAGCATTCCCTGGAGGGCTGATCCAGGTGAGCCCTGGGGAATAATGTACGGCGGATCCCTGGCCCCTCTTCGGAATCCCCACCTCTCCAGTGATACCCAGCCCCAATTTGGGGTACCCATCCCTGAGGCAGAGTTGTCCTTCGTCCAAGAGTGTGACCCCATCCTGTGCTGAGCCTCGGAGGCAGGAAGCGCTACCCATCGACATTTTTAAGGCTCATTTACACCCCAAAAACATTCCCCATGCTATTCTGGGTGTGTATGTGTGGGAAGTGAACTAGGCTCTGCTGCAGCCCCACGCAGCTCCCGAGGGGCCCCTGCCGCCAGCGCCACCAAGCCGGGGGATGAACAGAGCCACCATTCTCCCTGGCGGGCTGCGGTCCCCTGCGTGGCGGCTGGCGGGGGCCCAGCCAGCCCTGGCGGTGGTGCCAGGTGGGCCATGCACCATGCCAGCACCGGCCCCCGCCACTAAATATAGCCCCGGCGCCCGGCCACGGAGCAGCGGGAGGCACGCGGCAGGGAGCGGGCGGCCGCATGCGCGGAGCCCCCGCGTGCGCTCCCCTCGCCGGGTGGATGTGGACACGTGCAGGCACCAGACTGCGGCCAAGGGGTGTAAACACGTGTGCATGTACAGTGCTGGCGGTGTTCTGTGTGTAGGGGAGCCTGGGGTGTGCAGTGCAGTGAGTTTTCCACTGCAGTGCACACACACAGGCGGTGCAGGGGGGGTACAGGGCTATGTGTACGTGGAGGGGGCAGCAGGCCCACCCACCACTCAGCCTATTCTGCCCTGCACTCTGCTCAGGGCTATGAACCCCCTGGGAGCTCACAGTGAGGTCCCTCTAGGGTAAGGAGGAGTGAGTACATGTGCAGTCATCGCTTTTAGATCAATTAAATGCAATTAGCTGCTTTTGCAGAGCAGAGAAACATCAGTGCCCAGTGTGGAGCTCTGGCAGGAACACAGTGGTGCTTGGGGGGCACACTGAGGCAGGGCGAGGGCATTCAGGGGTGCAGGCACCGTGTGGTGGCAGTGGTCTGGGCAGGTAGCACTGAGCATGGTGTGCTGCTGACAATCCTGGGATGTTCCCCAGTTTGGGGACACCCTTGTGGCACACAGCTTGCTCCCCCCAGCTCAGCACCAGGATGAGCCTTTTCCCAGTCGCATGTGGGCACTCCCCCAAATTCCTTTTGCTTCAACCATAGGGCTCCAGAGCATCTCCGGCATGGGCAGGTTGGCATGTGGGGAGCCCAGACCCTCTGCAAAAAACAGGGTAGCAACTCCCCACTGCTGCGACACCAGAGGCCAGCTCTGCCCAGGCCAGGCACCCCCACCCCTAAGAAACCCCCACGCCTAAGAAAGCCACCTGGACACGGAGCCACTGAAGCCACCACCAAGGAGATGCTTTATTGGGGGGTGGTGGGCAGTGGGGGGTCAGCCAGGGGGCCAGCCCATCTGCCGCCCCCCCAGGACATGGAGGTGCAGGTGGTAGACGGACTGGGCACCGTGCTTCCCGTCATTGATCACTGTCAGGAGAGGGACAGGGGTCAGGCCACCCCCTTGTGTGCCCAGGCCCCCAGGACCACCAGGGAGGGTCCTGCCCCATGGCACGGCAGGGGACACCAACTCACCGAGGCGGTAGCCGTCAGCCAGCCCCTCTGCCTGTGCCGTGCGTGCTGCCACCACGAGCAAGTGCCCCAGGAGCTGCAGGAGAGGAGAGCAGGAGGGTCAGCACTCAGTGACTCCTACTGCCAATGTCCCAGGGACTCCCCTAGACTCACCTCGGTGTCTTGGGGACCCACACGGCTGATCCGGGGGATGGGGTGCTTGGGGATCACCAGGAAGTGGACAGGGGCTTGGGGGGCCACATCACGGAAGACCAGGCACTGCCAGGGGGCGCAGGGTGAGCCCAACACCCGTGGGTGCTGCCCCTTCCCCCGGTGGGGACACATGCCCTGCTACCTTGTCCCCACTACCTTGTCATCTTCATAGAGGATGGTGGCAGGGATGGTGCGGTCGATGATCTTGCTGAAGATGGTGGGCTGCCCGCCCGCCTCCTCGCCGGCCGCCGCTGCCCGCTGTGCCTTGCTCACCTCCCCATCCCTCCCGCTGGGCGCCGACACGCACCGCTGGGCCGGGAGGGCACACAGAGCTTAGGGCCTGCCCCCGAGCGGGAACGGGGACACCGCGGCCAGGGCGGGCAGGAGCACAGGGAGGGGACATGCATGCGAGAGTGATGGAAGGAGGGACGCACATGGGGTGATGGGGGACACATGGGGGGGATATACATGTGCAGCTGCACGCTGGGATATGGGGGCGATGCACGTGGGGGTGGTGGGGCGCGTGATGGGGGAATGCACAGGGGGGTGACTGGACTAATGCATGGGGGGTTATGGAGGGTGTGATGGGGGGTGTGGTGGGGGTGCACGTGGGGACCGATGGGATACGTATAGGGATCCTGAGGGCTGCGCTGCCCGGGTACGACCGGGGGACGCACAGGGGTTGACAGCGAGGTGCACACGGGCGTAACGCACATGGGGATAATGGGGGGCTGTGTCCACGGGAGTGACGGGGGGGCTCTGCCCACGGGGGTGCAGGCCGGGGCGGGGGTGGGTGCGCACGGGTGACCCGAGGCCCCGTTCCCTGCCGTGGGGGTGCGCGGGTCGGCGCTCACGCCCGCCGCGGACCTTGCCCGAGGGTGGGAGCAGCGGCGAGCGTAGCGCTGGGCGGGGGCCCGGCCCCGGTGCCCCTGTCCTCCCAGCCCACCCCGCTGTTTCTCCCACCCCGCTGTGTCCCTCCACCACCGCGCCCACCTGCCCCACTCGCAGCGCGCCCCGCACCAGGCCCCGCGCCAGCACCGCCGCCATGGCCGCCGCTCCCGCCCCTCCCGTCACTCACATCCCGGTCCCGCCCCACGCCCCTTAAAGCGCCCGCACCCGCCCGCGCCCACGCGTGACACGAAGGCGACCCCCGCGCTGCAGAGTCCCAGCGGGGACCCTTTGAAGGTGGACAGGGCCACTTCCTCCCTGGGGGAGTCCCGACCGCTGGGATGCCGCCCGACCTCCCCTCCCTCTACGGGTGGGTGTTGTGACCACGCAGTTAAGGAGCCCGGGTGGGAGGCTGTGCCAGGCGGGTTTATTGGTGTTCAGAAGCCCATGCGTGGGCGCTTGCGGCGGGTCTGCGAGGCAGAAGAGAGCTGGCTCTGGGAGGAGGGGATGCAGAGCTGGCTGGCCTGGCTGCCAGGGAGCTCTGGGGGCTCAGGGGGCCCCTCGGCCCACACCGACAGGTAGTCCCGCAGCGTCTTCCGCCGCTCCTTGGGGATGCCGCGGCAGCGCAGGCTCTGCGAGGACAGCAGCGCTTCGTCGGGTGCCGGCGAGGCCGGGGGGCTGCCGCGTAGGGGGCTGCTGGCTGGGGGGGAGCTCTCCTGGGAGAGAACGTGTGGGCGGCTGGGGGAAAGCAACAGGGGTCCTGCATCGCTGAGCTCGGACAGCTCCGACTGGTAGGTGAGGGAGGAGGTAAAACTGGCCGAGAGACTGCGCCGGCTCCGTGCTCGTTTCTGCCGCCGCCGCCGCTCCCGCAGAGCCCGCTGTCTCTGTGCCACACTGAAGCTAGTCCTGTCCTCCCACCACTGCTCCCAGTCCCCGGACCAGGCTGCTGTCAGACGGGTGCTCAAGAGGTCCGGACCCTCCTCTGGCTCCAGGGGCTGTGGCAAGGCAGGGGCCTGGAGGGCCATGGGCTCCCAGCGCTGGATGTGGCCCCCTTCCCGCATGACCTGGCGCAGCCACTGCCGTACTTGCCTCTGCAGGGCAGTGGGACCTGTTGGCCCCTCCAGCTCTTTGAGGGTGAAGAGGCGCCTCTGGCTGAGGCTGGGGGGCAAGGAGTGCTGGGGGGGCTCCCTGCAGCCTCTGAAAAGAGCCCTCAACCAGCGGTGGTACCGCACGGCTGCAGCTGGGCTGGGCACCGCTGGGCTGGGCTGGGGGCTGGCACAGGGCTCCTGGGGCAGTTCAGCTTCCTCTGGGGGTGCTGGTGTGCCGGTGTTCTCCTCCTCCTCCTCGTTGATAATCAGCTCCAGGTTGGACAAGTAGAACATTTGCTCTTCCTCCTCTTCCTCCTCACTGCCCAAGCCCAGTGGGCTGCTCGCTGGAGCCTCGAAGAGAGGGGAAGAGCCAGGGGCTGTTGTGGCCTCATCCCTCAAGGTGGGTGCAGGGGGACGCACTGCCTCGTGGGTCAGCCTCTGGCAGAAGACATCCCCAGCCTCGGAGAGCTGGAAAACCAGCAAGGTCTCACAAGTCCCATTCTCTTGCAGCATGGCGGCCAGCCCTGCAGAGGCAGAAGAGACATTTTCACCAGTGTTCCAGTCCTGCGGTTCCTGCAGGGGCCTGGCCAGCAGCTGGGGTTGCCTCCACTCCTCAGTGGGCACTCACTGCCAGATCCTGACCCACACATCATTTTCTAGGTCATTAATCTCTTGCACAGGATTGTTTGGGGCTTTGCTTTCACTTTGTCAGCCACCCTCCAGCCAGGCCATGATAAGGGCTACACTGCACCCTCCATTCCACCTTCTCCCCTGCGAAGACCTACACCCCAGGGCAGTGTGGGACACCCACCTGCAGCCGGGGCTCCGAGGCGCTGCTGGAGCAGGTGGTGGCGGTGTGGGAGCTGGGTGGGCAGGTGCTGCAGGCACCCAGCGATGCTGTGCAGCTTCTGTGGAGCCCCCGCCAGCTGGCAGGCTGACTGGCTTCCCCCTGAGGAAACACATCCCAAAAACCGGGCAGTGAGCACTGATGCCAGGGAAGTAGCTGGTCCCAGCAGTGAGGAGGCTGGGACACAGGCACAGAGGAGCTCAGCCCTGCAGCACCCCTGGAGCTCAATCTCTCACCCCGGTATTGCAGCAGCAACAGTTCCTGGGTGCGGGATGCGCCGAGCAGCACCTTATGGGTCCTCCCAGGATCTCCTGGCATCAGGTGGGCAAAGAGTGGGGGGGCCTTCATCATGTGTGCCCACTTGAGCACAGGCACCAGTGGCAACCGCTCGTCCAGCACGTACACGGAGAACTGGGGCAGAGGGCACAGCTGAGCAGGGGCACACCCCAACAGCAACCCCCCTGCCCCACAGGCATTCAGAGAGCCAGCTGTGCTGGGTGTCTCTCCCAGCTGCCAGCTCTGGTGGAACTCACCTGGGTGGTGACAAGGTACTGTGAGGGGTGAGCCCTGCCCAGGTACATGGGCAGCACGACGCGCTCGCCCTGCTGGCAGCCAGCTTCCTCACCCACCTTGAACAAGTCGAAGTGGCATTTCTTGGGGGCCTGCAGCAGCACAGCAGGGTGCAGTCAGCATTTTGGGCTGGGGAACTCTCTCCCCTGCCTGCTCCCAGCCCCGTGCCCACCCTCTCAGGCCCACCCTCCCAGCCTCACCCGGGCATCCAGGCACTGCAGGCCGGTGCGGTCAGCACAGCTCAGCACCCTTGGGTGGGCAGTGAAGTCGCTCCAGCGCCAGGGTGAATGGTCCCGAAAAAACATGGTCTGGGGGTCATGGCGGAGCTGCAGCAGCCTGCGGGGAGATGGCAGCGTCAGCAAAGGGAAGGGCTGCCCCTCTCACTTGGGCTCCCTGCCCCCTTGAGACTCTGTTGTCTGCATGAGCTCCCAGCCAGCCCTGAGTGCCTCATCTCACCCTGTCTCGACGCTCCAGAGGTAGACGGTCCCACTCTGAGTGCAGACTGCCAGCTCCCCGGGAAGGTGAGGGCTGCAGGATCACAGAATCACAGAATATGCTGAGTTGGAAGGAGCCCACAAGGATCATCAAAATCCAACTCCTGGCCCTGCACAGGACCATCCCCAAGGGTTACACCATGTGCCTGAGAGTATCATCCAAACGCTTCTTGAACTCTGTCAGGCTTGGTGATGTGACCTCTTCCCTGAGGAGCCTGTTTCAGTGCCCAACCACCCTCTGGGAGAAGAACCTTCCTCTAATATGAAAACTAAACCTGCCCTGACACAACTTCAGGCCATTCCCTTGGGTTCTGTCACTGGTCACCACAGAAGAGAGATAAGTGCCTGCCCCTCTTCTTCTCCTCATGAGGAAGTTCTAACTGCAATGAGGTCTCTCCTCAGGTTCCTCTTCTCCAGGTTGAACAGAACCAAGTGCCCGCAGCCCCACAGCTCCTCATGTGGCATACCCTCAAGGCCCTTCACCATCTTCACTGCCCTCCTTTGGACGCTCATTAAAAACCTGGCACGGCATCACCCCCAAAGGGAGCAGGGCAGCAAAGCTCTGTCCTGCAGCACATACCTGACAGTGAGGCAGGAGGCAGGCACATCAGTACGGATGACCTGCAGTGGGGTGGGAGCTGTCCCTGTCCTGCCTGGCACCCTCCAAACTCCGCAGTGATAGTCTGAGCGGACCCCAATGAAATCTGTCAGGCAGAAGGAGGTGGCACATGAGCTGATAGCATCCCAGGGGCTCCCTGCCACCCCTTCGCCCCAAGTCCTGCCTGTCCCAGGGCTCGCTCACCTTCCCCATCCACCCGGGCTGCAGCCACCTGCCGGATGCGCCCGCTGAGTTCAAACTGCGCCGGGGAGCCTCGGGCATGGGGCATCTCCTCCATCACCATGTCCTGGAAAACTGGGATGCCAGCTAAGGGCAGTACAACATGACCCCCCTTCCCTCCCCTCCCCAGGGACACCCCATGGAAAGGATACAGAGGTGGTTCATGGCCTGCCCTCCGGGGTACACCAGGCGGCCCGTACATGACCCTGTGTCGCCGGGGGGCAGCCAGGCCAGTGCCCCCCCCGTGAGGCTGTCATCAAAGAGCAGGTCAGACCACTGCAGCAGCAGCTCCTCATGCAGGCAGTCCGCCAGCAGCCCCAGCGGCACCTCAAAGAGCCAGTCACGGCACAGGTGGGAGAACCAGCGCAGGCGGGAGGCCAAGTGCTGCCGGTGGCAGCCGCTGCAAGGCACAGACAGCATCAGGTGAGGGGACAGAGGAACCCTCCCCAGAGCTGTGCAGGGCAGGGGACATGGGGACACACTCACCGCCGGGCCTCCAGGCGGTCAATGTCCTCCATCAGGGCCGTCATCCGGATGGTGCTGCTCCGGGCCGGCCTCTGCAGGGAGGAGCGGGCAGAGGTTAGGGCTGCAGGAGGAATGGTGGGCGACAGCACTGTTCCCCCTGGGACTGACACTGACCTTCAGGCTGGAGTTGCCCAGGTAGAAGTTCTTGTGCAGCAGGCGCCCCATGGAGCCAAACGCATCCTCTGGATGATCCACAAAGAAATGGCCCAGCTGTGCAGGAAGGACAGGGATAAGTTGGGATGTGCAGAGATCCCACACTCCCTTCCAAGGTCCATGGCAGGACACGGCGCCCCCAGTCCCACCTGCTTGGCGAAGTCCAGGGTGGCTCCAGACCTGCCTGCCCGGAGCTTCCTGCACACACTGTTGCGGTACAGGATGTCCTGAGGAGTGGGCGACGGGATCCAGCGGCCTGTGGGGAGAGGGCAGGGGCTGCCTGGCACCGGGACACGAGCACCGGGACAGCGCTCAGCACCCCCGGGCAGGGGTGGAGGCGGGACGGGATGTGCCCCGAAGGGCCGCCGCGCAGCATCCCCCGCTGCTCCCGCGGCTCTCACCGGCGCTGGGCGGCAGCACCGGCATGGCCGCGGCCTCGGCGGGGTTCCAAGTTTCGCCCTTCCCGCCTCGGCGGGGCACGAACGCCGGCTGCGCCTGCGGGAGGGGGAAAGAACGAGGAGAGTCAGAACGGCCCCCGCGCGTCCCGCCGGGCTCCCTCGATCGCGCCGGACCCCCGCGGCCCGCGCAGGACCTCACCTGGCGGCGGCTGGGTCCGGGGCTGCCCTCCAGCACCTGGCCGTGCTCGCCCCAGCCAGCGGCCGGCGCCGGGCCGCCCTCTTCCCGCGGCGGGCCGGCGCCGAAGTAGGAGGGGAAGAGAACGGCGGGGAACTCCATGGCTCGGGAGAGGAGCGGGGCCGGGGGTCCCGAAGGTCCCGCAAGCACAGCGCGGCCACCGGGAATGGCGTCACCGCCGCCACGCACCAATCAGCTCCCGGCAACGAAGTGGGGCCAGAGCGCCGCCCGCGGCACGGTGGCGCGGCGCGGGAGCGCCTCCTGGCGGCCGGGAGGAGGAAACGCGCCACGGGCGAGGGGAGAGGGACTGGAATGGGATGGGACTGGGATGGGAGCGGGACAGGACCAGGATGGGAATGGGACAAGACCGAGATGGGAACAGGATAGGACCAGGATGGGAACGAGACGGGGGGAGAGGGACGGGAATGGGACAGGACCGAGATGACAACGGGACAAAACTGAGATGGGAACGGGACAGGACCAGGATGGGAACGGGACGGGGGAAGAGGAACAGGAATGGGACAGGACCGAGATGACAACGGGACAAAACCAGGATGGGAACGGGACAGGACTGGTTTGGGAACGGGACGGGTAGAGCGGTGAGACAGGGACGGGAACGGGACAGGACCAGGACTGGAACAGGACGGAGGGAGCGGTGAGACCGTGACGGGAACGGGACGGGACCGGGGTGAGAACGGGACGGGACCGAGATGGGAATAGGACAGGATCGGGATGGGAACGGGCCGGGGATAGAGGGACAGGAATGGGACAGGACCAGGATGGGAACGGGACAAGACCGGGATGGGAACGGGACAGGACCGGGGCGGGAACGGGACGGGGGAAGAGGGATAAGAATGGGACAGGACCGGGATGGGAACGGGACGGGGGATGCGGTGGGACCGTGACGGGAAGGGGACAGGATCGAGATGGGAACGGGACGGGATCGGGTCTAGAACGGGACGGGGACAGGGCGGGGGGAGTGGTGGGACCAGGACGGGAACAGGATGGAGTCGTGTGGGGGGAACGATGGGACACGGCTGGACCAGGACCAGCATTGGGGAGCCATTGGAAGTGGAACCCACCGGAACACAGGCAGGGCACGGGCATTGTGCTTCCCGCTCGCCTCCAGGAGAGCAGAGGGATCACTGCGGGTCAACCTCCTGGCTCTCCATGGCTGCCCTGGCCCTGGTGCTTTGTGCCCGTGGGGTGTGGATTGTGGGACCACAAGACAGCCCTGAATGTTTTGTGTGAGGTGAAAGGGCAGCTCCTGGAGGATGTTCTGATGGGAGAGGAGCATTCCCATGAGTAACCTGCTGCCTCCATCCTGGCCAAGGAGGGTGGTGATGTCAGGGCAGTCTGGGGATGATGTCATGGGAGTTTGGGGAAGTGTGATAAGATCGTTTCCAGTCAGGATGCCCTCATCCTAGCATGTGGTGCCCTGACCCCCCCTCTGGAACACCTCCTCTGTAAGATAAATGTTATAATTTGCTATAAGAAGATGACAACTATTGTTAGAAAAACATTGGACCCCCTTAAACAGCCCCTACAGGTACCCCTGTCTCCCCCAGCCCCAGTGCATGCCCTCAGCCCTATGCCCCTCTCCACCACCCCTCTGGGTGTGGGCCTGTCCTGGGCCTCCCTGGCCCATGCCCCTGTGCCCTGTAACCCCATTCCCAGCCCATTTCTCGGTTCCAACCCCATGTCTCTCTCTGCCAGCCTATATCCCTGCCTGCAGCCCCATGTCCTGACCCCTGTCATTGTCCCTGTCATCAGCCTGTATCCCTGTCTGCAGTCCTCAGCCTATGTCCCTCTCCACAGCCCCAAGTCCTTCTGCCTCAGCCCTGTATTTCTGTTCCCAGCCTATATCCTTGTCCCCAGCCCCATGTCCCTGTCCCCAGCCTATATCCCTGTTCACAGTCCCAAATCCCCATCCCTCAGCCCCATACATCTGTTCCCAGCGTATACCCTTGTCCCCAGCCTCATGTCCCTGTCCCCAGCCTGTCCCGCGCCCCCGTTCCGACCCACACCTCGCTCCCAGCCCCACGTCCCCAGCCCTGTGTTACCCACCCTCCTATCTCCCTTCCCGCCCGCGCCGTTGTCCCCACGGTGTCCCGGTCAGCGCCGGGTCCATCCCGGGTTGGGGGGACCGGCGGGATGGGGATGGGGGGCGTTGCTAGGAGTGGGCGTGGCATGGCGGTGATTGACGTGCGCGGGGGCCAGTGG
>NW_020885155.1:27355-80628 GCF_003945725.1 Corapipo altera
AGAGGACAGGGCGGCTTGGGACAGGGGGGTGTGTGCGCGGGGGGCGGGAGGTGCGCGAGCGGCGGGATGTGTGCGGGGTGTGCGCGCAGTGGGGCGGGCGGGAACGGAGCGCGGGGGTGTGTGCGGTGCCTTGGGGCGGGGGGATGAGCTTGGGGTGGGTGCGCGGTACACGAGCCATGGGATGTGGGGTGTGCGCGCTGTGGGGCGGGGGGGGCGGGGGAGATGCGGGGGGCGGGGGGGCTGAAAGTGCGGGGCGCGGGGTTCCTTGCGGCGGGGCAAGGGATATGAACTTGGGATGGATGTGAGCTACACGAGCAATGGGATGTGGGGTGTGCGTGCAGTGGGGCGGGGGGGCGGATGGGAATGGAGCACAAGGGTGCAGCCATGGGCGGATGGCATCCCGGGATGTGGCGTGCGCGTTCAGTGGGACACAGTGAGTGGGGCGAGCACGCAGCGGGGTTTGGGGCACGTCTGCAACAGGGGACAGAGGTGCACCCATCCGGGTGTGGGGCGTGTATGCCATGGGGCAGGGGGTGCACGTGCCGTGGGGCGCGAGGTGGGTGTGATGGACGCGGAGATGTGTGTGCGGGAGGGGGGGTGTTTGCATAACGGGGTATGGAGATGCTTGTGCAGAGGGTTCAGGCTGCCTATGGAATGGGGTGTGTGGGTGTGCGTGCCGTGGGACAGCACGGCGGTAAGCATACCCCGTGGGGCACGGGGCACCCGTGCAGTGGGGCACAGAGTCAGATGTGCAGTGGGGCACAGAGGTGTGCGTGCCAAGAGAACGCGTGCAGTGCCCGGGCGGTGGAAAACCCTGGGAGGGAGGCGTGTGCGTGGGCAGTGAGCGGGCCCAGGGGGCTGCAGATGTAGGGTAGAGGGCTGTGTGCGTCCAGGGGGCAGCGGGGATGGACGGCCTATAGAGATGGGCGAGTGCGCCCAGTCGAGCATCGGACTGTGCGGGGAGGGATATCGGCGGGAGTATGTGAGGTGAGGAGCAGTTTATGGGGCAAGGGGAGCTGGCTCGGCAACCGGGGTGCGGAGGAGTTTGGGTTAGGGTGCATCCCCTGGGGAGGGGGGGCAGCTGGCCGGGGGCTGCCGGTACCGGGGGAGGCGGCGGGGCGGCTGCGGGAGCTGTGCGCGGTGCTGACCGCCGGCCGCGGAGCTGTCCCCGGTGCTGACCGCCAGACGCGACCTGGGGCTGCGGTTCCGGGGAGGGGGTTCCGGGGAGGGGGTCCCGCGACGGGGGTCCCGCGGCTCCGGCCGCTGGCCTGATGCGGAGGGCCTTTTGCTTTTTTCCTTCACCTCACTCCGCTTCCATAGATAGAAATCCCTCTCCATCCTACAGCAACCCTCCCGTTCTCTGGCCGCACCGCCACAGCACTTCAGACTGACCCTCTGCCTGCAGCCCCCTTCCCCCGGCTTGTCCTGGCCGAGTGAGCATGGGGGGACCGCGCTGGGACTGGGCAGCTCCGAGTGCTTCCCCCCATTCCCCCTCCTGGAGTTGTGTTCAACACCTTCTCTGGGGTCCCCTGCCAGGTCACTGTCCCCACGTGGGGCTGTGGAGTGACTTGGTGGTTCCCGGTGGGGAAATTGGGATCAGGTGCTCTTGCACTCAGGAGACAGGTGTTCCATGCCTGGCTTGTGTCGGCTGGGAGTGAAGGGGAGGGGGAGCTGCCTTTGTTCCAGGCAAGGGAGCAGATGCATGTCAGTGTACAGCCAGCTGGGGCTGCACACACGCAGCACAAACACACGTGCACATGAGCACATGCGCACACTCCCGGCCAGGAACACGCGGTACAAAGCAGACCCTCGTCTCAGCTCTTCCACTCTCACTGGACGAGTCCTCCTGGGCACAGCCTTGCTCCCAGCCCATCCTCTGCTTATCTCCCCCTTTCTAGCAGCTTGTGAGGAGGTGCATCTCATTCTTGCTGCATCTCTGGGGAATAATAGATGGGTCTCCCAGGCTGGCAGCGGGTATAGTGGGATAATGGTAGGGTGAAATTACAGCTGCTGTCTAGAGACCTGCTCTCCCCTTTCTCTACTGTGCCGAGGAAGTAGTTGCTGGGGCTCCTGGAAATCTCTGGAAATCAAACAGCCAGGCAGTTGGGCAGGTGGAGGTGGCCCCAGTGTGTGCCGTGGGCTTGCAGGAAGTGTCTGTCAGACACGGGGCTGTGCACAGCCATGCACACCGATGGATGTGGGTGTGCACACCTCCACTTAACTGTGCATGCAGACACCACCCACGTGTGCATATGTGCACACATATGTGCACCATTCCTCCCCCACAAACTGGGAGGCTGTGCAGGAGATGCTCTGCTCACTCCTTCTCGCAGGTCTAATATGGGACTCTGCACTTTATGATGGGCTCTGCGCTGAGCCACCCCAGCAGGTAGAGAAGGTGGAATCTGTGTTTCTGTGGGAGATGACCTGTTAGGACATGAAGAATATTCCTTTATTACAGGTAAAATGCAGGGAGCAGAGCATGAGCAGCAGGGGCCAAGGGCTCCTCAGGCTCCAGAGGATCAATGCGCACAGCTCAGTAAACTGGGCTCTAGGCAGTGCTGAACCAGGAATGATGCAGACTGTGCCAGGGCTGGGAGACACAGCCGGCCACAGCTGACAGCATCCCTGGGGACTCACCAAAGTGGCATAGTCCCAGCCCCTCCTGCCTTCAGGATGCTGGATTTGGGACATATTGAGAGCCTGGATGGGTGGGCCTTGACTGGGAGGGGTGCTGCACAACCCCTTCCCCAACCCTTCACCCTACTTGGATCCCTTGGATCTCCTCTGCAGATGGGCTCTTTGTGACAGACTACTTCACCCGCACGCCACGCAAGCTCAGCCCCTTCCGCTCCTTTGCCAGCATCGAGCTCTTCCACTTCCACATCCCTGAGGACACAGTCATCGCTGTCTGGAACCTCATCACCTTCAAGGAGCAAGGTGGCACCTTTGGGGATCAATGCCCAGATCGTAGCATCACCGTGTGAGTAAGCAGCCTGCTGTGTTTGTTTCCTGCCTGCCTCTGCCTGCCCCTGCTGCACCTGCCTGGACTTGCCCCAGAGCCTACCTGCTCTTGCCCGCTTCTGACTTGCACAAGCACATGTACAGATAGAGTCAAAGAATCACAGGATCATAGAATGGTTTTGGGTTGGAAGAGACAGTAAAGATCATCTTGTTCCAGACTGCTGCCATGGGCAGGGACACCTTCCCCTAGACCAGGTTGCTCAGAGCTCCATCCAGCCTGGCCTTCATGCACACACACATGCAGGTATATATGTGTGCACAGCTACATGCACTCATATATATGCACACACATACACCTGTTGTGGTTTACACACTGCCAACTGAGTACCACGAAGATGCTCTCTCACTCCTCAGTTCCCCCACTGGAGAGGAGAATTGTGAAAAAAAACAAACCAAACCAAACCAAAAAACCCAAACAAACAAACAAAAAGAACCACAAAAAAACCCAACAACAAAAAACCCCAACAAAACAAAAAAAAAACCAAAAACAAAAAAACCCCTCATGACTGAGATAAAAACAGTTTAATAATAATTAAAAAACGCCAGTAACACTAATGATGAAACAGCAACAGCAATAATAATAATAATAGCAACAAAAAGGAGACAGAGACATAAACCCAATAAAGACAAGTGATTCACAACACAATTTCTCACCATACACTGACTGATGCCCAACCTGTCCCCCAGCAGTGACTGGTGGCTCCGTGCCAACTCTCCCCAGTTTATACACCAGGTATGATGTTCTGTGGTATGGAAATCCCTTTGGCCAGTTTGGGTCAGGTCTGCTGGCCATGTTCCCTGTTTCTTATACACCTGCTGACTGGCAGGACACTGAAAAGTCCTTGACCTAGGCTGAGCCCTGCTGAGCAGTGACCAAAATGCCAGTATGTTACCAACATTATTCTCATACTAAATCCAAAACATAGCACTGTACCAGCTAGAGAGAGAAAAGGAACCCTATCCCAACCAAAACCCAGACAACATGCACGCTCACTCCCCATGAATCATCTTCCCAGGACCATTTCAGGCTCCACTCTTTTGTGCATCTCATGCATGAACTGTTTTGCCTGAACACCCACTCAGGGAAGCTCACAGTCTCCAGCGAGGTCCCAGCTTACAGATGGCTTCCATAACGTCTTTAAGTTTCCTAATAGCAGAGAGGAAAGACACCCACGTATAGGACATGCTGGCCCTGCCACGATGCTTAGCCTGCACCCTGCTGACTGCTGTCTCTCCCGCAGGTATTTCCGCTCAGGGGCTCCCTCTGTCATTAACCCGCTGCACACACACTTCCCCAGGGACACGGCTGTCCCTGGCTCCTTCGCACTGACCCTCACCTGGACCCTGCCCAACCGCACCACGGGGGTGTTCAATGTCACCAGCCCGCTGCCCGGGGACTGGTTCCTGGCCGCCCACCTGCCCAAAGATGAGGGCAAGATCTCTGTCAAGGTGAAGGACCTGGAGGGACTGTGGGGTGGCAGAGCTTGCTGCAGGGCTCCTCTGGGGCCTGACTGCTCTGGGCTGGCAGTGCCTGGCACAGGTGTCCCAAGTGGGACAATGCCCTGTGCCCTTTGTCTTGTACTAACTGTCCTGCTGGTGTAGGGGCTCTATGAGGAGTGCCAGTATCTCTTCCAGCCACAGCTCATCGTGCAGCGCCTGGTGAACATCGCTGTGCTGTACCCTGGTCATGTCACTGAGCAGAGCATGGCCCCCCACAACCGCTCCTGCCTCTACAAGTGAGTGTGAGAGGATCTCCTAAGGTGGGGATATCTTCAGGGTGGGGAGCTGAGTCTCCCTTCCCTCTGGCTTGCCTCCCCAACCCTCTTGGTCCATAGTGGTGGGCACAGCCTGACACTGCTCTCCTGCAGGGTGTTTGTGCCCAGCTACACATCCCGAGTGCTGGTGGAGGTGCTGCGGTGCCGGGGGGCAGAGGGCTGCCCGCTCTGGCTGCGTGTGCGGGCCAAGGCTCCTCCCCTGCACAACTCCACAGCGCTGGACTGCCGGGAACACACTCCCTGCCAGCTGGCACAGGACCTGCCCTTCTGGCAGCACTGGTACTATGTACTGGTGGAAAAACACCCTGGCATGCCAGGCACCGTCTCTTTCCAGGTCACTGTGCAGCTCACAGGTGAGTGGGCACGTGGAGGTGTGAGTGGGGACATGGTCTTAACTTTCTTTGGTGACTGGTGGAGGGGCAAAGGATGCCCACAGGATTTGGCCCTCCTCTGCTGGGATGGGGACACTGAGAGGTGTTGGGGCTGGGTTGCAGATGGTGGGCAAGAATGGGAGGTGGGAGCTAAGAGGGGGCAGGAGCTGTGTGGTGCCCAGGCTGATGGCTCTGCCCCTCCAGACTGTTCCCGACCCAGCCTGGCCCGGCCACCCTTCCTGCCCTCCAGCGCTTCCATGAACATGCCCCACTCCTTTGGCTCTGCGGGTGGACTGGGACTGGGGGACAGCCCTCCACCCACCAGCCCCAACAGCACGAAGCACCCACTCCCTGTTCCTGTTGCCGCTCCTGCTGGAGAGCGGTGCTGGCCTGTCCGACCCACGCTGCGCAACGAGCTGGACACCTTCTCCGTCCACTTCTACATCTTCTTTGGGCCCAACGTGTCAGTGCCACCCGACCGCCCCGCTGTCTTCGTCATCAACCTCCTGCCAGTGCTGGACAGTGGAGGGGTGCTCAACCTGGAGCTGCGGCTCAACGTGGTGAGGTGGCCACATGTGCCCTGGACGGGGCAGAGCAGCCCAGCGTGGGGGGTGGCCTGGGAGATGAGTGATGTCAAGATTGCAGCAGGGCAAGGAACAGGATTTGGGCTGCTTTTGGGTCATGGGCCACGGCTGGGGAGCTCTTGGGTGATATTAGGGTGCTCCAAGGGCAGGATGATGGCATGGGTTTGGGATGTTCTTGAGTGAAGGACAGTGGGTTAGGGCACTGCTAGTTGATGTGCCATGATCCGAGTGCTGTCAGAGCAGGAGGCATCCCTGGCAGTGATTTAAGGCCATCTCCTCTGCCGTCAGAGCTCCCTGTGTGGTGAGAATGTGACAGTGTTTGGGTGCCTGAACCACGAAGTCCCACTGACGTCTGGTGACAATGCCTCGGTCACCTGTGAGACAGGTAGGCTGGGCTGTGCATGTCCATCCTGCCATGGCTGTGGGGGTTGCACTCTCCTTGTGTCTGGCGAGAGGCTGGGTGGGGGCAAGTGGCGGCATGTGGCTCTGGAGCCTGGCACAGGGTATTTGTCCCTGCCCCAGCTCTGCCCAGGGCAGAAGACTGCATCCAGCCCTGCTCACCCAGAGCTCTCCTGGCCCACAGAATCCCTGGCAGGCTTCCTGCTCTCTGTCAATGCCACCGCCAGCCTCAGCCGCCTGCGGATCCCCTACCCACAGACGGGCAGCTGGTACCTGAGCCTGCGCTCACTCTGTGCCACGGAGCATGGGTAAGAGCCCTGGCATGTCCCCTCCCTGTGCCCCCAGAGGGCTGTCCCCACCATAGCCTGTGTCTGTGTGTCCTGTGGGTCTGTGGGTGTGCCCGTCCCCTGCGCTGTGTGTCTCGCTCATGTGTGCGCACGTGGCTTTGCGGGCTGCGTGTCACTGTGTGAGTGCTGCGTGGGCACGGATGGCTCTATCTCGCGTCTGCCTGACCATCTGTGGGTCCCTGCGGCTCTTCCCTCTGTCTCGCGGTTAGGAAGTGCCTGTCAGCTCGCGAACGCCGGGCATCTGTCAGTGCCTGCCCGTCTCCGCGGCAGAGCCCATCTGTACCCGCGCCCGGGAGAGGACCGGGCTGTCGCTGCGAGGACAGGGCTGTGCGTGTGAGGGGGCAGCTCTGGTCAGGCTAGGGCTCTGCTCGGCATCTCCAGGGACTTGTCGTGTGCCTGCAGCTCTGCTTCTGGACTCTGTGTCTGCCCGGAGCCGTGAGAAGAAGAGAAGCTGGTGTGTGTGTGGGGGTGGGGTGGGGGGTGGGTGTGGGTGTGTATGTGTGTGTGTGTTTGTCTGTACGTGTGAGGGTGCGTGAGTGCAGGTGGTGCTGTGTTCACATTTAGTGCACACGTGTGTACAGCACTGCATGCATGTTTGAGTGCCCGCATGCAGGCAGCATGCAGGCAGCTCTGTTCTCATGTTTGGGTTTGTTCAATCAGTCAAGGCTGTGTGTGTTCTGCATGCACGTGTGTGCAGATTTGACTGTGTGAGCACATACATGGACAGCAGACACGCATGTAACCAGCACTGTGTGTGTGTTTGTGCATGTTGGGCTGCCTGCATGTGCACAGGCAGCAGTTGGTGCGTGCTATCATCATGTGGGGCTGTCTGTGCTCCCGATGTGACAGAGCTAAGGAGGTGCTGGCTGTGCCCAGAGCCCTGTGCGTGGGTGACGCGGGGCAGTGGGGATGCTGTGCCTTCTCTGAATCCTCCACTGCATTTCTTGTTCATGCTGAGTTACCAGTTACAGTCAGTTCTTCCCGACAGGGTCACACGCAGGCATTGCAGGGCACTGTGTTTGCACAGCAAAATCCAAATGAAATTAGAGTCGACTGAGTGTGTTGCTAAAGGCCAAGGGGGTCTAGGTGTGGCCACATTCTTCCTGCTCACACAGGCTGGCACAGGCAATTGCTGCACACGGGATCCTTAGGGACCAGCTTTCAGCTGCCATATTTAACACCAAAGCAGCTGATTTCTGCACTCTCTCAATCCCTGGATCTCCCATCACCTGCCAAGTCTGGGTGCAATGGGTGGCTCTAGTAGAGGCAGGAGCTGCTCAAAGCAAGGCAAGGGTTGACCCCCCTTCTCCTGCACCACAGGTTTGAGCCCTGCACCAATGTGACAGCCGAGGTGTACCTGCGTGCCTACCTCTCTCCCTGCATCAACGACTGCGGCATCTACGGCCAGTGCAAGCTGCTGCGCACCAACAACTACCTGTATGCTGCCTGCGAGTGCAAGGCTGGTGAGAGCTGCCACTGCACCCAGGGATCCCCCCAGCACCCTCCCCTTCTCCCTGCGGGTTGTGCATCCTATCAGTCTCTGTCGGGTGCTGGAAAGGGGGTTCCCTGCTCCCTCCCCAGCCCCTGTGAGTGCTGCAGGGGTGACAGTGGCTCTCCCTGGTCACAGGCTGGAACGGCTGGGGCTGCACAGACAACGCTGAGGCTTTCTCCTATGGCTTCCAGCTCCTCTCCACACTGCTGTTGTGCCTCAGCAATGTCATGTTTGTGCCTCCCGTGGCCATTGCTGTCCGCAGCCACTACCTCATGGAAGCTGCTGTCTACATCTTCACCATGTTCTTCTCCACTGTGAGTGTCGGGTGGGGGCAGCTGAGGGACAAGTGAGGGGCTGGGGCTGTGCAAGGCAGCTCTCACACTCTTTCCCTGCTACCCCAGTTCTACCATGCCTGCGACCAGCCAGGCATTGTGGTGTTTTGCATCATGGACTATGATGTGCTGCAGTTCTGTGACTTCCTGGGCTCTCTCATGTCCGTCTGGGTCACTGTCATTGCCATGGCCCGGCTCCAGCCAGTGGTCAAGCAGGCAAGTGTGGGGAGGGGAGCATGCAGGGCAGGATGAAAAGGATTTGTCTTGACGGGTGGCCCCACTGCCCCACAGGTGCTGTACCTGCTGGGAGCCATGCTGCTTGCCATGGCTCTGCAAATGGATCGCCACGGGCTCTGGAACCTTCTGGGGCCCAGCCTTTTTGCTTTGGGGATAATGGCCGTCGCCTGGGTAAGATGTTGTGCCTTATGTGCCCACCCTGGCTTCACTCAGCATCCTGCCCAGCCATCTAGCCCTGCTGCCCTGCCAGCATCTCCCCTCTGCTGCCATCACCCTTCCCCGTGAACTCCTCTCCCTGGCTCCTGGGGGATGTGGCACCGTGGCACAGGGGCTGTGCCTGTCCCTCCTGCAGCTCCCTCTCCCAGCCTGTCCTTTCCCCACCACAGACGGCTCGCACCATCCGGCGCCGCCACTGCTACCCGCCGACCTGGAAGCGCTGGGTGTTTTACCTGTGCCCGGGAGCGCTGATTGCAGCGGCCGCCGTGCTGCTCTACGCCTTTGTGGAGACGGAGGAGAACTACTTCTACATCCACAGCATCTGGCACCTGCTCATCGCCGGCAGCGTCGGCTTCCTGCTGCCACCCCGTGCCAAGACCAGCCGGCGCCTGGGGCCGCTGCCCCGGCGCAAGGGATGTGGGTACCAGCTCTGTGTCAATGAGCAGGAGGAGCTGGGGCTCGTCGACCCCGCCGTGGCCTCCATCAACAGCATTTGTACCAGCTGATGCTGACGGCAGCTCAGACTCCTCCAGCATGGACAGCACCCACTCTCATTGCTGGCCACCCACCCCCAGGAGTGCCAGGACTCCTCTGGGCGGGCACACAGCCACCTGTGCCACCCCGTTCTTCCAATTACAGCCTGATTGAACTTGTTTCCAGGGGTTGCTGTGGCTCAGTCTGGGGCAGAACTGGGGGGAGTTAAGGTTGAGCTGGGCCACACTCCTCTCTTTGCCAGCCATGGAGGTGCTGAGGGGATGTGACTGGGTGTAGAAAAGGAGAATGGCAACAGTCTCTGGCTCTTGCTTAGTGCTCTGTAGCAAGAGCTGCTGCTCTGCAGTAGCTGCTCTGGGGCTGACATAGCTCAGACACAGAGCAAGGTGACTGGCCAGAGGGCTGCAGTCTTTTGACTCTTGATAGGACAGGCTGCAGAGCTGGGATGCCTTTGTTGGGTCACTGTGCTCTCACAGGATGGCCGTGATGCCTCACCTATGGATAGCTGTGCTGTGCCAGGGCAGCCAGAGTCCCCTGCAAACCAGCAGGACTGTAGAGAGCCCACAGCCCTGGGGCAGCTGCCACTTGGGAATGATGCTGGTGCTGCCTGCTGTGGCAATGCACGGGTCTGAGAGTGCACTACCTGCAAGGGCCACATCCCCAGGAGCCCACAGCCTGCTGGTGACACCACACTGCATGAGGCAGCCTGCCTCAGTGCCACACACGTGGCTACACCTGCCCAGAAGCAGTGGACAAGTGACCCTGTGTCCCCTTTGTCGTCACCAGCCCTGTCTGGTGCAGGGCAATGAGCACTAGTGGGAGGAGGCACTGCACTGCGTGGGCTGCATCTCCTAACCTGGTTGGGACAACACTGTCTCAGCCTCTGCTCCTTGTCCTGCCCCATGGTCAGACCTGTGGGCTCGGCACCCATTGCAGCCGTGGTGACCGTGGTGTGGTGACAGACACACAGGTTGTATATGTGCTTCAAGGACAGGGGTTTTCCACTCTGCTTCTCAGAGGGCTCAGGGTGGACTGAGGAAGAGAGGGGAAACCCCACTTACCCTTCTCACCACTCTGGGGTCTGCCTCAACCTCCTGAGCTCTTCTCAACCCTGCAGGGGTGAATCCCAAGGCAAAGCTCTGCATCCTAGCAGTCACATCCTGGCTCAGCAGAGCCCACCCGCCAGCAGCCCCCCTCCCTGTACCCCCGGGGACAGGCACAGGGAGATTTACTGGATGCTTAACAGGATTAGCAACTGCAGGCGGGAAGGCAGCTATGTAATAGGATTGCAATCTAATTAAAACTGCTGCTTGGGAGCTGGGCCCCAGCTGGCCAGAGTGAGGTGGGCTTCGGGGGGCTGTGGGGGTGACTGGAGAGAATAGTGGGGTTGTGTTGGGCAGAGCAGAAGAGGGGATGAGCTGGCAAGGGTTGTGGTGCTGCTGGTGGGTTCAGGGCTTTCTGCCTCTGTCTCTGGGGCTTGTTGGGGCATATAGCTGTGGGGAACCAGCCTGGTGTGGAGGTGTCCTGGGCAGCCTGGGCAGGAGGCCCAGTCACTGTGCAAGGACCAAGGGACCTGCATCTGCCACTCTCCTTCACCAAAGAGCCCACTCTCCAGCCCTATCTCTGCCATACAAAATGCCCTGTCTGGTCTGGCCAGGCGGCTGATTAAGGATTAATTTTTTAATTAAAAACATTAGTCACTTCACCAAATGCAACCCCGCATCAGTAGCAGACCCCAGAGAATGAGGAGCTCATCTTTAGCTTTCTCATCAGGAACATGCTGGAGTGCAGGGCACACTGAGCACAGCGCGGTCCTACACCGATACACCCTGATTTCATGGGGATGTTAGTGCTCCATGCAGCATCTTACCTGTCCCTCAGCCCTTGGCTCACTGCAGAAGTGCAAACCCACTGCTTGTCAAGTTTGTGTAGACCCCTGCAATAACAGAGCCTGCAGGGGGATGAGCTTTCCCCTTGCAAGCAGCTGCGCAGCCCCTGGTCTGCCCCACAGCAGACACTGTGAGGTGACACATGCAGGCCTGGGCCCCTGTCAGAATTTTTAGCAGGGTTTTTTAACAGGGTTTTGGCAGGGGTTTTAGCTGTCAGAGATGCACAAGGAAGCCCGTGGGAGCCACGCACCAGCTCTGCTGGACTCTGCTTTTCCAGGCTGGCGGCGCAGCTCAGAGCTCTCTCTCGTTTTAATTAAACCTGCAACTGCATTTTTCATCTCAAGGACAGGCCAAGCATCCGACCGCGCTGCCCGGGAGGGAGCTCAGCCAAGCAGCTCTGGAGTGGATCTAGGCACTCTCTGCCAGCCCAGCTTGTCCCCAGGGGCCCATAGGCTGCCCACTGAGAGCTGGGAATCCCCATCCCTTCACTTCCCAGTCCCAGTGGGGTAGAAACCCACTCTCCTGCTCAGGAGGCTGGGACAGCTCAGGGGGCGCTGAGGTGAGCTACAAGTACAGAAGTCCTGCAGGATGGAAAGGTTTTTGCACCGTTCTCCTGGCACCAAGCACGGAGAAGCTGCTCTCCCCTGTAGGACACCCAGCACAGGTGTGTGGGTGCCTCTCCCACCGAGCCTGACTGGGAGCATGCTGGGACACACCACAGGAAACTCCACGTCCCCTCAGTCACCTCCACTTCATTGCAGGGTCAGGAGCACCAGCCTACTCATTCCCACTCATCTTGGTGAGCCTTGCTCTGCCCCAAATGGCCTCCAGCCTCTGCCCCATAGGGATGCACTTGAGGTGAAGGCTGGACTTTGTCTTACCCTCCTGCTGAGAGAGCTGGGGTGCCTGTGGCTCCCACCCCCCCAGCGTAAACAGCTTTCCTGACGCTCTGTCCCTGCCTCTACCAGGCACAGCAACCACATAACCATGGCAACAGTATCCCTATAACAGCCAGGTACATCTGACATCCCCATGGCAACCGACTCCGGGAACAGCCACCAAAGAGCTTCGCTTCCTCAGTGATGGGGAGGGATGTGGGGGTCCAAGCCACACCACAGCAGGTGGTGTCAGGAACCTGGGGACAGGCGCAGATGGGAAGAGCTTTTGAGCCGAGGCCTGAGGCAGCACAAGACTTTCTGTCCTCTGTCCTGAGCAGGAAGCTGAGGGGGACACAGGGAATACATGAGAAGGGGCAGCCCTGGGGACAGTATTATCCTGACTCAGTCTCCTGCAACCCAGCCCCATTCCTACCTGCTGGGCTGCTAATGCCATTGGCCCTGCTTGAACAAAAGTTCCTCGGAAACGTGTATCCCAAAACCAGGACTGTGCTTCCTTCTGTAACCTCCTCCTAACCCAGATCCCCACTGCAGGGATGCTCTGCCTGTTGCCCACACCTTGCCCTCCCGGGGGAGCTGCTGCGCCCTCCCATCATCGCCTCCCCGTGTCTGCCGGGCCGGACTCACCATCCAGCATTCCTGACGCAGTCTGTCGTTGCAGACGGCAATTGCATGCCATGCAACTTTAATGTGTCAGGCCTGAATTATTGAGACCTGCAGCAGGCTGCGTGCACGCAGGCAGGACTCATCATCCCTCCTCCTCTCCCTCGCCATGCTCGCCTGAGCAGGCAGCAGCGAGTGGGGGGCTGGCGAGAGGTCCCAGCTTTTGGGGTTTCCCTGGGTGCATAAGGGTGTTGTACTCCTTGCAAACAATGGGGGCTGGGAGGTGTGGGTGGAAGGGTGGCTGTTAGTGTCACCAGCTTGGTCACCTGGGGGTTGGTGGGTCCCCAGACATGGTGTTATCTCAGTGGGGTACAGGGATAGGTGTGTAGGGAGGGATGCGCAGTGCTTCTCTGCCCCCACCTCAGCATTTTCTCCCTATGTCCTCATGAAACCTCATGTCCAGAGGCAGCAGATCTCCTAGGGCTGCCCTGGAGGTCCTCACCCCTCCTGTTCACTGTGCTGCCAGACTCCACAGTGATGAAGCCTTTCCACCTCAGTCAATGTAAATCCCTTGTGGGTGCAGCCAGAGCTTGCTCCCTGACCAGGCATGACTGTCACCGTGCCTCTCTGGGGATGATGAAGGGCTGGGAGGATGCCCCAGCTGCTCTCTTATTTTGCAATTTGCCCGGCGCACCCTGCAGCCACTCGATGATTTTCTCATCAGAATAGCAAGGCTTGACCGCTCTCACCATGCAGACCTATCCATCACCCACAGCTGGCACCACCACACAGCTCACAGGCACTGGAGATGCCTGCCTTGCTCTGTCTCTGGCTGTCCCTCAGCCTTGCAGACAGTGGCTGCACCATGGTCACCCTGGGGGAACAGCTCAGGGTTTGCAAAGGAACCCCATTTCCCCTGAAGCAACACACACACACAGACTGCTTGCTCAACCTTCCTTCTCTCCCATCCCCTAGCCCATGTTTCACAATCTCTGCTACCATCCCCAGCCTTCATTCCATGTCAGGGACCCCTCAAAGCTTCAGCTCCAGTCTGCAGGATGCTTGGAGAGGGCCAGGTTAGGGCCAGGCACCTGCAAAATGGGAGACACAGCTACATACAGAGCAAGCCCAGCTCCAGCACATGCTCCTGCTTTGCTCCTGCTGTGGGTATCTCTCAAGGTCCCTGTTCCCAGGCACACCCTGCAGTGGGTGCCTGCCCCATGGAACTCAGAGAGAACTGAGTGTGACCAAGCTAGCCCAGAGAAGGGACAGGGGGTTCTGGGGTGGATGTGGTACATCAGGAACTAGCATTGTCCCAGCAGCACCCAGTGCCACAACACCTGGATGTGTGAAGAAACAGCAGGGTGCCAGGGCATTGGCACTGGTTTGGCATGAGGGTATGGGTTCAGGGGCCGTGGAGATGAAGGACAAACGGCTTAGCTGCACCCATGGGGTCCAGAGTATTGCAGTGGGACTGTGTGTAGGGACAAACAGCAGCTGCCACTGGTTGTGTGGCTGGAGGGGAGCAGCAGACAGGAAAGGGGGACACTGAGACATGAGAAATCAGGAAAATGTGGCAGTGATGTAAAGCACCGTGATTTTCAGCTGCTGTTAATCGAGTTTCTTGGAGCAGTTTGTGGGGGAGCCTACGGGGGGGCCGGACTCAGGACTTTATCCCTGGCAATTTATAAGAGGGCTGTTGAAGAGCTGCTCTGTCGAGCGGAAAAACCACTTGATTTGTGCTTAACTTCATCAAGGGAACTGCATAGAAATCAGGGAGCTTGCTAAGAGAAATTAATAGAGCAGCCAGGGGGGCAGACTGCCTGCAGACAGCACGAGAACTGCTCAGAGCCGCATGCTGGAGACTTCCAGTGAATGAACATGTCCTTTAACAAGATTTGCAAGGCCAGCACAGCCAAAGAGCAAAGTGGGCAAATGGGTGGGAAAGGTCATTCCTCAAGGAGGGGAGCTGCAGCAAAATGAAGAGCACGTGGAAGGGGATGAAGGTTACATGGAAAACCAGAGCAAAACAACACCCAGAAAGACTTCGAAGAAGAGCTTGGCAACAGCCTAAAATTGCAACTAATTTTGCAGTGCTAAATTTGAGGTACTACCATAGCAATGAGGCTTTGAGGATATTCGGGGGTGCATCAGAGTGCTGTGACACAGACCTACCCCTCTGGATGAATCTTGGGGTAGGACCTGTGAGTCCTGCAAACCTTTTGTTAGGACAAGGGAGTCCTGTGTTTCTATCCCTGGAGCAGACATGCAGGGCCCACGAATCAACACAGAGGGATGCTGCTGAAGGAGCAGCCTCGACTCATCCCAGACGGTGAGCAGGGGAAGGATCTCCCATGGGCTGCAATTGCAAGAACAAAGTCTACAAGTACAAAATGCAGCTGCACTTGCTGTCAAGTGATAGAAAACTAAGGCAGTTACTCTCGTGAGAAATCAGCCTTGCACCAACAGAAATCAAGCTGTTACACCAAATGCAATCCTGGATAAATTTATCTGAAGAAGCAAGCCTGCAGAGGAAGATAAAACCATGTTAGCAGAGGCTGAGAACATTGTCCATAGGGTGCAAAGCCACTGTTCCCTTTATGGCTTGCAGATTAAAATTTTCTCTTAAAAAACATTTCCCCCCACTCAAATACTACCACTAAAATTTCCCTTGAGTCCCCAAGTGCTAAGCAATATGTCGTTATGTATGAACAGTGCTCTCAAGGGAAGCTGCACTAAAGAAATCACATTGAATCTTCCTGTTGGAGTGTGAGTGGTGCCTACAATGAGGAGAATATTGCAGTTTATTCGTACTTTATATAAGGATGCTTCACCACCTCCAGAGCTAAAACACAAGACTGCATTTTGAAGAGGAATATTTTTGGCTAAAATTAAATGGACTTTGAACAAGTGCAATCCAGAGGCTCCCGGCTCAGCAGGAGGGGAGGTAAGTCCCCGAGGGCTCTGTGTGCCAAGCCCTCCCGAGAAGCTTTGCCCCAGGGCTTGCCTGCAGTCAGCAAATCTCCTGCCAGCACAGCTACAAATCCCAGATGAGCCCATGAGGATTGTTGTTCTAATTAACTAATGAAGTCGTCTCCTGTTGGGAAGATGGATAATCTGAGCTGGAGGCTTCCTCCCTGTTGGGAGGGAGGACCTGGAGTAACACTCAGCCGCACTCTCGGGGGACCCCATATGTGTTTGCACACCCAAGGATCGGGGTGTGGTCCCTGCTGCAGGGAGGTGCCAAGTGCTCCCAGACACTGAGCATGTCCCTGCATCCAGCCTTCAACCTGCCTTCAAAAACCCCTGCCTGACACAGTCCTCTTTTTGGCAGGTCCAGAGGCAGTCTGGCTGTTCTTATTCCTGAGTTTTCCCTTTGGTCTCATCATTTTAAGGCAAATTACAAGAGAAAAATTAACGTTTGAGGAGGGTGAAATCTGTGCAGGATCTTCCTGAGCCACAGCCATCAGCAGCACAGGAAGATCCACTTCAAAGGGAGGAGCCAGTTCATTAAAAAAGTGAACTAGGGCTTTTGATATCAAGATAAACATCCTGATACACTTCAAAGCAGCTTCCACTCCTTGTCCTTAGACACCCTCTCTTGCTTCACTTAAGTTCAGGATTTTGGAATTATACTTCTGCCTAATCCATCCTGTGCCACATCCCATCTGGATGGTTGGTTGTCAGGGTTGATTCTGGATGCTGCTTTGTGGCATGTGAGACCTTCAGGACATGACCATGAGCCTGAATACTCTGTTATTATCTTCTGTTCCACCCAAGAGTTGCTGGTGAAAGCTCTTACATTTCCAAAACATTGTGGTTTTGAAAAAAAGTGCAATAGGGAAGTACCCAAAGGCCTACTGGGGTGCCTGATTGCCCAGAGGTCTTCATCCCTCCAGACACCCTGCCACCAGAGGCTGCAGACCCATCTGTGGCAGCAGGTTGGGCATTCAGCAATCTGGGAGAAAGCACTGGAGCGTGAATACAGACCACTTGCTCAGGGAGAGGAGTGAAGAGACAGGAGAGGTGTGTGGGAGTCCCCCTGCATCCTGGTTTACCTCATAGTAAACCTCTCCTTCAGCATTTGGACATCATGAGAAGGATTTTGCTAGGCTCAAGAGGCAGGAGGACTTCTCCTAATGCCAACACCCCGAGCTTTTGCTGTGGCTTTAGCACGGTGGCCACTGGAGCTGGGCTGCAGGGTGAGCCGTGGCCACGGGGTCTGTGTACCCTTCACCATGTCACCCCAAGGCTTGGGGTACTCTTTGGGGCAGGAAAGAGTAGAGGAGGGGCTGATGCAGTGGGGAAGCCTCAGGACTGAGCATGCAGCTACTAGCAGGCAACTATAGATGCACTACAGACACAGCTCAAAGCTGACCTTAGGGCAGTCATTTGGGTCACACTCCCTGTACCCCAGGTTTGCAGGGTGGGACTGGCTCTAGTAGGCACACAGCTTCACCTCCAGGTCATGGTGTGGTTGTATAGGCTGGGAGCAGGGTACAGGGACAAAGGGGTTGCTGCCACTGTTAGGCAACAACTTTATTATTTCAGTTCTTCCAATTATTATACGTAGGCTCTGGGCTGGGGCAGGCCATGCAGGAAGGAGGGGATCAGGGGAGCAGTGAAGCTTTGAGTTATTGCAGAGTGGCATAAAACTAGGGAAAAATCCCTACCCAAGGAGTCTGCTCTGGCTGACCTAGGGGTCTCATGTCTTTTGAAGTGCAGCTGTCCTCTTGCAAGCTGCTGTGTGGGATGGAGGGGGAAGGAGTTCTATGCCTAGGCTGCCCAGAGCAGAACCCTCACAGTCCCTAGGCCATCTAGGCCTTGCATGCCCCAGAAGGAGCCCACCTGCCTCTCTCCAGGCTTTTCCTGTTCTTCTGGCTGTCACCCCAGCCCTGCAAGTGGCAAGACACATTGCATGTGTCTGGAGCAGAAGGGTCTCACCAGGCACAGGGCTTGTTTGAGATGGATGCCCCCAGGAAAGGCTTTATCTCAGACCCTTCCACACCTGTATCACCTTGTGCCAGCCCCAGTTAACCCTGACACCACCTTCACTGCACCCCAGGACTGGGGGGGGGTCGCTGGAAAAAGTCTGCGATCCAGCCCTGTCCCACTGCCTCTCCGGTACCCCCTCGAGCCCAAGCTGAGGCGGGGAGCAGGGCGGACACCCCAAGTCATACGGCGTGGGATGTTTTGTGGGCAGAGAATTAAGCGGAGGGTGCAGTGCAGTCCTGCCTGGCAGGACACCCCCGTGCCTGCCCAGCAGCCCACTGCACCAGGGAGGACGGGTGAGCGACACAGACCCGAGAGGGTTGCGGAGCGGGGTCACCCGCTGGGCACTACGGGGCGACCCCTCCGTTCTGGGGCACAGCCCGGCCCGTGGCGATGCCGCAGCCCTGGGCAGGACGGGCTGGGGCGCACATCGGACCGGAGCCGCCCCGCAGGGGAATCCCCGCCCGTGACGTCACGGGGGAACATTCCCCCCCTCCCCCCCCCCCCCCCCCGCCCCCTCCCGGAGCCTGATTGGCCGCGCCCGCCTCTGACCCACCGCGAGCCCTGCGATTGGGTGATGTGCCCGGCCTGGTCCCGCCCCCCGCTCTTTCCTGGCCTCCTATTGGCTGCCGAGCGTTACTCCGGGCTGGCCCCGCTCTTCAGGGGCGTGCTGTAACCCTGTGCTCCCCGGCGTGCTCACAGCGCACCTCCCACTGCACCCCCTGCACCCCCACCGCCCCCCCCTGCCCCCCCTGCCCCCCCCCGCACCCCCTGTACCCCTCACTGCACCTCTCACTGCACCCTCTGCATCCCCACTGACCCCCACTGCACCCCCTGCACCCCCACGGACCTCCAGTGCATCCTCTGCAACCCCTCTGCACTCCTTGCACCTCTCACTGCACCCCTCACTGCACCTCCACTGCACCCCCTCTGCACTCCTTGCACCCCTCACTCCACCTCTCCCTGAACCCTCACTGCACTCCCTCAGCAGTCCCTCTGCACCCCCTGCAGCCCTCCCCGCACCTCTCACTGCACCCTACTGCACACTCATCTAATCCTCCAGAATCCCAGTACCGCACACCACTTGTCTCCCACCTGCACCTCTAGTGCTATCCCATGCACCCCTGACCTGCAACCCCTAGAACACCCTCCAAAGGCCCTGCTGCAAAACCACTCTCCCCTGCAGCCAGGCCCCCACTGCAGGCCATCCCAGAGCACCTCTCACTGCCCTTCACCTCCTGGCAGGGACCTGCCCCCATTTTGTGTGGGGGGACAGCCCGTCCCACTACCCCAGCACCCTGGGGCTGAGGGAATGGTGCTTGGTGTCCCAGGACTGGAGGAAGCAGGCTGTAACCTCAAGTGGGGAGCATCGCAGAAAGGCAGGGAGCGAGCCAGGGTTTTCAGTGGTGTGGTGGGGATGAGAGCAGGGTGATAGGGAGCTCAATGGGACGGTGGCAAGCACAGCAGGGTAATCAGTGGAATGATGGGGAACACAGTGAGGTAAGGGGGGAGCATGGGCAACCACAGTCCAAAGGTGTCCTCCCATTGCAACCTCACTGATGCAAGTGGAAGAGCTCAGGAAGGGAGATGCCACCTGTCTGCTATCTTTGCCCACACTGGTGGGTCCCAAGGAGAGAAATCCTGAGCAGAGCTATTTGCAGGAAGCCATGAGGCGTGGGGCTGGAGCTGTTGGCCAGCAGCCAGCCGCTTTCTCCTCCTGCTTGGGAGCACAGAGGATGTTTTGTGTGCAGCGGTGGGAGCACCATCCCCACCAGGGCTGGCCCCACTCCTGGCAGCCCCCACAGGCCCAGGCTCCCTGCTCACTGCATCACGAGGCCAAGGTGCCTCCGCAGCATGCTGTTCTCTCTGACTCAGGGTGCACAGCTGGTGTGGGATGAGGGACAATGCCACATGATGTAACGCGTTTCCCCAGCACTGCTCACCCATGCTTCTCCCCTGCCGGATGTCGTCTGGACTGTGATGTTGTTGCTCACTGGTGCAGTGGCACCTGCTGGCCCCCAGCCACCTTGCTGGTAGACCATGGCCCTGACCCCTCTCCATGGCTTGGCCACAGGTGGGGTGCTCCAGCTTGCTGGCATGTGCATCTGGAGGATGTAGGGTGTCCTGGCAAGCCCCTGGAAGATGGTGTGTCTAGTGGGGCAGGCATCTGAGGCAGCAGTGGGCCAGGGTGTGTAGAAGGAAGGGCAGGAGTTCATGTACATCTTGTTGAGGACCTATAGGGACATGTACTGCAACCTCACCCTGAAGGTCATGCACGGCATCAGAGCAGTGGATACACCCTGATACATCCTCAAGATGGATGACAGCTGCTTCAACATGGACTACTTGCCCAGCTTCCTGGCATGGGCCAGCCCCTACATGGTGTCCCTACTCTTCTGGCAGAAGTGGTAGGCCACCTATCAGCCCTCCAGCAAATGGCACTGCAGAACTACTGTCCTGACATCTACCTGCCCTATGCCAGCAGAATCGACTACTTTCTCTCCCTGGATGGGGCAAAGAGATTCTGGAGGCAGCAAATTGCCCCATCCCCTTGCAGTACGTGCACAAACTGCTGAAGGTGGTGGGGGCTGGGGCAAGAGACAGTGGCCCTCTTGCCAAGTACCACATGCCATGGCATGTCTGCAACTGCTGTTACCTGATGGTGATCCACGTATTAAAGCAGGAGGATCCCTCCTGGAGCAGGAGGGCCTCACTGCTGCATGTGCGAAGCCCGCAGCACTGGCTGGAAGTGACCTGCCAAGAACCCAGAGGACAAGGGCCTACGGCTGCTGCACAGACTGCCCCTGCAGCCCCAGTGCCGCCCAGCATTGCCCACCCCAGCCTCTTCCCTTGGAGAGGGATGCACACTGGCAATCTGGGCTTCCTGCCCTCCAGTCGTGGAGGCCCCACTCTACTCCATAGCCCAGCAGCATGTTCCCCAGGCAGGGGTCCTGCCTGCGCCAGGTGCTGCTGGAAGGGGCAGACAAAGCACATCTGCACCACAGTGTTTGGCCTGGGAGTTTCTGAGGCTGTAAATAGCCAAGTTCCCCTCCTCCTCATCTTGAAAGTGAGAAGGGGAACATCCCCCACAGAGGGGGAAAGAATTGGTCAATTGTCATCATTGGTAGAAAAGCTATTTTTAATTTTATTAAAATGTCTCTCTTCTATAAACTTTCAAAATATCTGGAACCTCTGCTATACAGATTTGTGCTGTGGCTGCGTAGCAAAGCTGTTGCTCCTGGGGCAGGTGATGGTGGCACTCACGGTGGGGTGCAACTGGTGGCACGGGACAGCTGAGGCTCCTCTTTGCAATCTGGGGAGGTGTGGGGAGTGCCAGGGGAGCAGGGCATTCCAGGGCCACCCTCAAAAAGGGGCACATGGGGGATGTAGTGGCTAAGGGGGCCAGGATGGGTCTGTGGCCGGAGCAGGAGCTGGTGCAGGGTCTCGCCCACCTGCACGAGGCTGTGGGAGAGGAGCTGGAGGTGGGAGACTGTGTCGCTGGCCAGGCTCTCCAGTAGTGCCTGCTGCTGCCGTGATGTCTGCAGGATCTGCACCAGCAGTTGCTGGACGTTCTGGAGCAAGCTTGCCACACCGGGCCCTGCAGTGAGAAAGGAGTCAGTGGCAGCAAACTCTCACCATGGCTCTGAGAGCTCCCTGTGAGGCTTTTGGGATGCTGCAGGGAGGACCCACCATGAAGGCTTGCATCTGATGCATCTTCACCTGCTGCCGGCTGCTCGCTCATGGCAGCTGTCCCTTGGGAGCCTGAGGCTGTGACAGCCACTGGCAGCATTTGGTTTCCTCTTCCCATCCCCGGGGACGTCTCACCAGGAAAACGTGCCACGATAGCTTGGCATGGAGGAAACAACCAGAGTGATGGAGGCACCCAAACCCCATGCTCAGCTTGACCCCACACAGAGACTTGGGAAGGCACTGCCTCTGGGAGCCCAGGCCCTGCATTCCCGCCAGCAGGACAGGACAGAGCTGTCCCCTGGACCAGGAGAACTTGCTCAAAACTGCAGACACCTACCAGCCTTTCCCTCTGTTCCTTCCTGCTTCAGGTCAGTGTGACAGCCTGGAATGAGAGCAGATACAGCCTGTGAGCTGGAGCCACGTCCTGCCCCAGGGCGCACAAGTAGAGTAGCCAGGACATGATGCTCACCCAGGATGGAGACAGGAGGGAAGCAGCAACTGGTGTCTGCAACGAGAACTGTATCAGACCCTGCTCGTGGGGCTGAGGGGATTTACTGGGCTTTACTGGGTTGAGCAGGGCAAGGAAAGCCTTACATGGCATGGTGGGGGGCGTGGGTGGCACTCCAGTGATGTGTTCCCCACCAGCTGCTGGGAGAAAGCAGAGAGGAGAGATACGCCATCTGACAGGACTTGCCAGGGGATCACCATCAGCCCAGGGTCTGCCTGGCTTGCCTCGGCCAGCCCCACAGCCCAACATGCCCTAGCCACAGCTCCACAGTGCCCTGCAGGGCCCCAAAGCATTTCAGAGCTAGGTACAAAAGCAGGAGTCACTCACCCACCACTGCAATGCAGCCACCCCTGGGCTGGAAGGCAGCAGCGGCGGAGCAGCGCGCAGGAACGCTACACAACAGACTAGGACTGGAAGTGAAGGAGAATCCCACATCCACTTGAAACTGCAGGGGGAATTTAGGGAGACAGAAGGCGGTTACCCAGTGTGGGATGCTGGCCGGGGCACCCACGCAAATCAGACTCAGGGATGTATCCTGCATCACCTCAGTGCCAAACTCCCTGGGGGGGTGCAAGATACGCCCCTGGGTGGGCTGCGGGGCATGGGAGCTGCAAGCACCTCTGGCCCTCACACACAGTCCTAACTCATCCAAAGACCTATGTTGTTACTAGGGAAGGGGGGAGCCAGGACCTGACAAAGGAAGGGGAGTCACATGCCCTGCAGTGCCACACAGCCACAGGAGACCTCTGGGTTGTACTGGGGCCACTGCCCCTTACAGACTTTGTGCCCCACAATCTGCCATGGGGCAGCCAGTAGCCTTGCCATGCCCCCAGGCTGGGTCAGAGCTGGAGACCCCTTCCTGCCCTGTCCCAGCCATCCCTTCATGCTCTGAGGCTGGTTCGACCTCTAGCTGAAGCCTCTGGAGGGGGAAATCCCAACGCTCCCATCACTGAGCATCCCTGATGAGGGACATGTGATGGATCGTCTGATCCCCTAAGCCCCCCATTCCCATTATGCTGGCCTGGGCTTGGGCTGGAGCTGTGGCCGTGCAGCTTGGTGCAGCAGGGCAGGTTGGTACTTACGGCTCTCTGGCTCATCCTTTGCACACCGCAGCAGTGGGGACAGCAGCGTGCCTGGGGTGTCCCTGCTAACATCGTGCTCTGCAGAAGGAAGCGAGGGGGGTGCAGAAAAGAGCTTCAATAACTGGGTGACGAGGGGTGTCTGCCACCCCACAGACAGGACAAGCCCCACTCCGGCTGTCTGAGCCCACAGGTACCTGGTGGCTCTGGCGAGGATGAAGACCGAGCGGCAAGGGCTGACCTGCGCTTCCTGGTGGGCAGTTTCACCAGTTCTAGAGGACGAGAAAGACCATCAACATACTCTGGGTGTCCGTGCAGATCAGTCCCCAAGCAACCCACACCTAGCCACCCTGCTAAGCCCACATGCCCGTCCCTGGCACCCACCTGGCATCCTCCGCTCGCCAAAGACGGGCCGCCCGGCTGCCTTCCATATACTTTTCATGGCCCGGTAGTGCGGCGGAAGCCGGGGCGAGTGGTGTCCTGCCCTCCGGCGCGTCTCCCGCTCCGAGTGGAAAGCTTGCTTGAGCGCCTTCCACTTGGAGCGGCACTGGGCCACGCTGCGCCCGTAGCCGGCCGCCGCCAGCCCCCGGGAGATCTCCCGCCACAGCGCCTCGTTGGGTCGCGACGTGGAGGCCATGAGCAGGGCGGCCTCCCCCGAGCCCCCCACCAGCGACAGGAGGCTGCTGACCTCCGCCTGCGTCCAGGCTCGCCCCCGGGGCATCCTGCTGGGGCGGCGGGGGGCGCCGGGGGAACGCTCGGCCCCGAGCCTGGATCAGCCCCGGGGCTCGGCCGTGCGCTCCCGAGGGCGCACCGGGAGGATGCCCCGCCGGGGGCGGCACTGGGAGCCGTCGGGAGCCAAACCGGGAGTCTCCCCGGGTTGCTGCACGGGGAACCGCCGGGAGTCGCCCCGGGAGCCGCAGCCGGGATCGCCGCCGGTCCCACCCGCAGCCGCACCGACCGCCCCTGCGCCGCACCGGGCGCCGCGCCGGGAGCTGCCGGGAGTCGCCGGGAGCCGCATCGAGCATGTGCAGCCCCGGGAGGAGCCGCTGGGAAACGTAGTCCGGATGAGCCATCCTTCCCCCGGCATGAGCCGGCAGCCCGGAGCGGGGGACGTTGTCTGTCCCCGGGGGCCTGGGGAGCTCGGGGGGGCACGGCAGGGATGGCCATCGCGGCAGCCCTGAAGGCTTGGGGGAGGGTAAAGAGCACCCCAGCCCCCTGCTTTCCAGGGCTGAGATGCAGTTGCAGCCCCATGCAAAAGAAAGGGCAGCAGAAACCACTTGTAAGCAAATACCCCGTGGCCTTGCTGCTTGGAGAGAGGCGCATGGCGACGCGTCCTGCACCCCAAGGCAGATCAGACTAATAGAGTTGGGGTTGTTGAGTTTTGAGAAGAGAAGGCTCCCAGAGGACCTTATAGCACCTTTCCAGTACCTAGAGGACTACAAGAGAGCCGGAGAGGGACATTTTATAAGGGTATGTAGTGATAGGACAAGGGAGAATGGTTTCAAACTGACAGAGGGCAGGTTTAGATCAGATTCTAATCATAGAATATCCCGAACTGCAAGGAATCCACTGGGATCATCAAATTCCAACTCCTGGCTCTGCACAGAATACCCCAAGAGTCACACTATGTGCCTGAGAGTATTGTCTGAACACGTCTTGAACTCTGTCATGCTTGGTGCTGTGACCACTTCCCTGTGGAGCCTGTTTTGTGTCCAACCACCCTTTGGGTGAACAGTCTGTTCCCAATATCCAACTTAGACCTCTCCTGACACAGCTTCATGCCATTCCCTCGGGTCCTGTCCTGATCATCAGAGAGAAGAGATTGATGCCTGCCCCTCTGCTGCCCCTCATGAGGAAGCTGTAGACTGATATGAGGTCTCCCCTCAGTCTCCACCAGGCTGAATAAACCAAGTGACCTCAGCTGCTCCCTGTATGGCTTTCCCTCTTTTAGAAAGAATTTCTTCACTATGAGGGTGGTGAGGCACTGGTACAGGTTGCCCAGAGAAGCTGTGAATGCCCCATGCCTGGAAATGTTCAAGGCCAGGCTGGATGGGGCTCTGAGCAACCTGGTCTACTGGAAGGTTTCTCTGCCCATGGCAGGGGAGCTTGGAACAAGATGATCTTTAAGGTTTTTTACAACCCAAATAATTCTATGACTCCATGGCACGGCTGCCCAGCTCAGCCCTGGACCTGTGTCTGAGTTAGCAGCCATCCCCATCACCTGCTACCCCAAAACCAGGGACACAGGGTTCCCTTGTGCTGGAACGCCTGGGTGCCAGCCCCAACAGGGCTCCCACTTGCCCCAAGTGTCTGTCAGCACCGTGACGCCCCTGGGTTGTGTCCCAGGTGGTGCCTCTGGGGACCCCACCAGGAAGTGACACTTTCCATTTTGCATCACACCCATCTGACAAAGTGTCTGGGAGAGGGTTGCCAGTGTCCCCGTGGGGTGCAGAGCAAGAAATCAAAGAAGGGATGGAAGAGAGGGTCACATATGCTGATCTGCGCTTTCCCCCAACACCAGGTAATGGCGCCGTGCTCCCTGTCCCTGGCACCCCAGCTCTCTCAGCGGATTCTCTGCCCTCCTGCAGACCCTTGGCCTCCCAGACCTGCTCCCCCCAATTTCTGTGTGTCCTCTCCCAAGCAGCTCCTCTCCAGCCTCCTTGCAGACTGCCTGCTCTCAGGGTGGGGGGCAGGAGAGGTTCAAGGGCGGGGGATGCCCACTGTACCCCAATGCCACAGCACACACAGGCAGTCCCTGCTCTGCTCTTCCTGTCCCATGTAAAGTGCTGTCTGCAGGGAAACAACTTCTAGGAGGGTCACACTGCTGCAAATGGGCTCTCCCCTACTTTTCCCAGGCTACTCTACTGCCTTCTGACATCCTGCCTGGGATTCACAGACCTTTCCCGGCTGGAAGTTACCCACTGCTCCCACCAAGCCCCTCAGGGTCTAGGTTAAATTAAATCCTTTTCTCAGGTCCTCAGCAGCCGATGCGCCTGCCCTGGTGCTGGGCAGCCCTCAGCCTGGGTCTCCTCTCCCTGGTGCTTCTGCTGGCACAAATCATCCTTGTCAGCTTGGGCTTCCACTGTGAGTACCTACCTGCCTGTGCTTGGATCTCTATGTCTCGGATCTTGCAGTTGGGGCTGGCACCACAGGGCCAACAGACAGAGCTGCAGCTTCCCCAAGGAGCTGGGCCCTCCCACTTGGGGCTGAGTGCATTGAGGGTTCTGGGGCAAGCGAGAAAATTGGTTAGGCAAGACATCGCCTACTTGGCTGGAAAAAAAAGTTGGTGGGACAGCGTGGGCTTGGGGAAGGCCATCACATGGCATTGAAAAGAAAGCAGGAAGGAGAGAGGTGACACTGAAACTGAAAGGCAGCAGCACTTTCCCCGAAAGTCTGTGTTGTGTTGGGCTCCCAAGCACAGCAAAAGCCGCAAGGCCCTTGGCTGGCTTGGCGTACCCAAAGCAGGAGATGCCCTCACCCACAGCTGTGGAGTCGCCCTGTGGGAGAGGACACTGTGTGCTGCTGGGAGCAGGAGCCCAGAATTGCTGGGACACCCCTGTGCTCTTCTTCTGTAGATTTAGTACAACAACAGATGAGCTGCACCCATGATCTCTGGAGCATGGAGAAGAGCCCCAGCTATGGGCAACAGACACTGCGAGGTAAGAGAGCCTGGTGAGCTCCTGGACAAAGTTTGGAGAGGGCCTAGCTGCTCCTTTCAAGCAGCAGGATCTGTCCATGCTCCAGGGCATTCCCCCCACCCCAAATATTCCTTCACCCTTGCTGCCTGTCCCCTGGCTCATGGCATAGAAAGCTGCCCCAGCACTGCTGAACAAGCTGAATGTTGGGACCTTTGGAAGAGATGATCCCAGCATGGTTCAGCATTGCCTGGACATGCCACCAGCACGAGGCTCATGGATGCCACCAGCATCTGTTTTCCAGATGGCATCAGGTGCTCTCTTTGACCATCTCTGGTCCAACTGAAATCTTGACTGAGTTCCCAGCACTTGGGAAATCGTGTTTGTATTGCTTCTGCAAAACTGGAGCTCTCCTCCCTGCCCAGTGCCAGCACCTTCCTGTAACTCCTTCTCCCCACGGAGCTCCTTCTCATAAGGGCCTCCCTCTGGGGAGGTGGGGCTGGAAGATGGGAGCTGAGCTCCTGAATAACAGCAAGTGGAGGGTGGTCTCCGTGGGGCAGCCCTAGGAGCACAGTGGGTGGGTTGGTACCCAGTGGCTGCCCATTGTCACTGTCCTGCCCCTTGGGCTGGGGGCTTGGGGCAGCCCCTGCCAGTTGCCCAGTCCCAGCTGCTGTGTTTCTGGTGTGCAGCGCAATGCCAGTTTTGCCCAGTCGGCTGGCTCTGGGATGCAGGGCAGTGCTACTACTTCTCATCTGCCAAAAAGACCTGGGAGAAAAGCAGGGAGGACTGCTGCTCCAGGGGGGCACAGCTGGTCACCATCCAAGACAACACTACCCTGGTGAGTGCACCCAGCCTGCCCTGTCCAGCTCCCTGCAAGCATCGGGCTGTGCTGGTGACCACCCCAAGGTCCCTCAGCAGCCACCTACCCATCAGCAGCATTGTCTCAGCTCCTTGGCTCTGGCCTATGTGCCCAAATCCTGGCTGAGCCTCCAGGCAGGGAGCTGGCAATGCTGTGCCCATGCTGCACAGCCCCCATCACTAATCGTGGGTGGGGCTGTGTGTCCCCCCAGGGAGCTCACGTGGATCCTCTCCTGTATTAGGCTTTCCTGATGCGCACCACCACCAACATGGAGGTCTTCCACGTGGGGCTGAAGAAGGATGGCTTTGCATCTGACTGGAAGTGGCTGGATGGCACCACATTGAAGGGGTAGGGCTGTCAGCTTGTCCCCAGCCAGGGCTGCTGAGGGTCCAGCAGCAGGGATCAGGGAGGTGACAGGGGGACACTGGCATGGAGGGATGTGCTCCATATTTTGGCCACCTCCTGTCTCCCCAGGGCTGCACTGGGGCATTTTAGGGAAGAGAAGATAGGGAAGAGAGGCCTGACCCTGGTGCCCATACTCTGCCTGGGTGAGGGACTGGAGGGTTCCCCCAAAAGCAGGTTCCCAGATTTTGGTTGGTGCAGTTGGTGCTGAGCCCTGCCAGGGGGGACCTGAGGGTCCCATGTGCCTGATGGGGCTGGGGGCATCAGAAAATGTGGCTTAATTGGGAGGAGGCAGGAGACTGTGCTCCGTAGGGGGGGTGAGCTTTGCCCCGCATCATCCCTGTGCTTTTTCTGGTCCCTGGCTGGAGGATTTACTGATGGGACAATCTCAGTTCTTCCTGCCTATCTCATCTCAGTGCACTCTCTCCCTGCAGGATCTTCCTAATCCATCGCTACACCAGGTCTTACCAGGCCTGTGGCAGGCTGTCAGGCTTGGGGCTGTCAGGTGGTCTGTGCTCAGAACCCCTTGGATGGGTCTGCAAGCAGAGTGCAGCCACCCTGCAGTGGCTCCAGTCCTCACCTCCTTCCTTCATCTGGGGAAACACCACCTACAGCTGTGTGAGGCCCTGATGGCTGTGGGAACCTCCAGCCTGTCCCATCACCATGTTCCCTGCCTGACTCCAGTTCATGGGCATTCGCAGGCACTGACTGCTGCCTCCTGGCCCAGACATCTTTATTTCCCTGTAACTGCATTTTGCCAGTAAACTCTGCCAAAAACTGTGTCTGCCTTTGGGGAATGACAGGGGTGTGATAGAGGTGCATCCTCCAGCTCACTGACTCGGTTGCATCAATGAAAAGTGGGAAATTGCCTCTGCTGCACCGTTCCAGGAGCCAGCTTTCAGGCAGCAGCAATCCAAGCATCCTCGTGGCCTGATGGCAGCATGAGGCAGCTCCTGTGCAGGCTGGAGCAGGTCTCCTGAAAGCTTTCTGATTGTGGTGGCTGCCTGGTGTTTATGCTTCTTGGAACACATAGCTGAGAGGTGACCCTTTGCTTCCTCATCCCATGGAGGACTTGGGCTGGGCAGCAGCTTGTCTGCTGGTGCCCGCCCAGTCTGAGGAGGTTCCAGCAAGTGACCTCACTTTGCTTTGAGTCTGGGTGATGTGTGAGAGCCTGAAAGGTCTGGTGAGGCTTGAGTTGAAGGTGTTTGGTTCCGGCAGCTGTTTCAATATAGACCTCCTGGTTCCAGCAGCCTGGAGCTCTGGCACGAACATCCCTGGGATTCTCCCTGGCATATTCAGAGGACCGATATTCTGTGTCCTGAGCAGGGGCTGGGAGGGAAAAGGTGATACATGGGGCAGTGTAGCCCTGCTGTGACCAGTACACAGGAGCTTGGGCTCCTCACAGCCTGGGGCACAGATGTAGAGCATGCAGCCCAGAGTGGAGCTCATTCACCCCCTACCCTCCAAAGTCAGAGCATCCTCCGAAATAAAACCACTTTTTGCAAATAAAGCAACTACTTCTGCTTTTCTGCATATGAAGAAGTGTCTCCATCCCACATGGTCTTAGCCACAGTCTGCTATATGACCACAGTGGAGCAGAACAGGACTGGGGTCCTGGACTGTAGCTGCCCAGCTGCCTGCATGGCCCAGAGTGTGGTCTATGCTGATTTGAAGTTTGATGAGCCCCTGCTCACTTCCCCTACCTGCCCTGAGATTCCCGGGCACCAAGAGAGTGCTGGGCTTGGGACAGGTGTCTCTCCTCTGGACTTGCTCCAACAGGTCCATGTCCTTCCTGTGCTGGGAACCCCAGAGCTGGATGCAGTGCTCCAGGTGGGGTCTTACCAGAGCAGAGCTGAGAGGCAGAATTCTCTCTCTCACCTGCTGCCCACCCTGCTTTGGATGCAGCCCAGGACAGGATTGGTTTCTGGGCTGTGAGTGCACATGGCTGGGTCATGTCCAGCCTCTCACCCACCAGCACCCCCAAGTCCTTCTCAGCAGGGCTGCTCTTGATCTGTTCATCCCCAGCCTGTGTTGGTACCCGGGGTTGTCCTGACCCAAGTGCGGCACCTTGCACTTGGTCTTGTTAAACCTCATGATGTTACCGTGGGCCCACTCCTCAACCTTGTCCAGGTCCCTCTGGATGGCATCAGGTGCCTCAGATGTATCAACCACAGCTCTCAGCTGGGTGTCATCTGCAAGCTTGCTGAGGGTGCACTAGATCCCCCTGTTCACATCGCTGATGAAAGCATTAAGTAGCATTGGTACCAATATGGATCCCCAAGGGACACCACTGGTCACCAATGTCCACATCAGGACACAGAGCCATTGACCACTATCTTCTGGATGTGACTGTCCTGCCAATTCCTTATCCACCAAACAGTCCACCCATTGAATCCATTTGTCTCCAATTTAGACTGTATCAAAAGCTTTACAGAAGTTGAGATAGAAGACATTTGTAGCCCTTCCCTTGTTCACTAATGCAATCACTCCATTGTAGAAGGCCACTAGGTTGGTTAGGCAGGACTTTACCTTGATGAAAACATGCTGGCTGTCTCAAACCCAGCTTAGCAAAATGATTCCCAACACCTCGTACTCTCTGCAGAAACACTTCAGTCAGGAGGGTCAGTGCTGCACCTGGACTCCCCCTCCCCACCCCACCTGGGTCCTGGACAGGGCTCTCTTATCACCCTGCTTGGCAGCTCAAGTTCTACCATGGTCTTAGGGACCTTCCCACCATGGTGCCAGGGTCCCCTTTTTCTAGTGTTCCCAAGTCTCCTCAGTACTTCCCTCTCTCTTCCACTGTCTTAAGGCTCATAGCTGCAACCCCATTTCCTCGGGGCCTCTCCCATTTGCCTTCCATGATCTCAGGCATCTTCACTGAAACTCCATTTCCTCCCATGGTCTCAGGGTTACTGCATTCACCCCCAATGGTCTCAGGGCTCCTCATTGCACCTTTTTTTCTACCATGGTTTCAGGGTTTCCTTATTCAACTTCAATGTTCTCAAGGCTCCCCAGAGCTTCCCCATCTCCCATATGGTCTCAGGGCTTCCCAGCATTTTCTCATGCTGATGGCACCACTGCCTGCGCTCTTCCCAGGCAAGACCCAGCCCAAAGCCCTGGGCAGGTGATGGAGGCAGGAAAAAGGGCAGGATGAGAGCTATTAGTGCCAAGAGAAGAGACAGGCTGTAAAATCCACAGAAGTCCCCAAAATTGACAGACTGAGGGATACCAATATGTCATCCCACAGCTCCAAGAAAATGCAAATGGCAGATCCTGCACAGTTCTCTTTTGGCAGCCTTGGGGGAGCACAGAAGGTGGGAGCTGGGCTTTGCACTGGAGACCTGGGTCACTGCAGGGTGTGCTGGCCAGGGCACACAGGAACACACAGAGACACAGCGCAAGGTGGTGTGATAAGTGTATGCATGAGTGTAAGAGAGCGAAATAAGGTCTCTTTTCTAGCCTTTAAAATACAGACCCTCTTTCCCAGTGCTTTGTAACGCAGTTGAGGCAATGCGTGTACAGGGGACAGAGTCTTGGGGTGCACCCCCAGCTCCTGTCCCCAAGTCCAGAGATGGAGTAGAGTGTCAGCAGTCAGACCTTGGCCAGGAGAGGAGGTTGTGCCTCAGATGTGCTGCTCAACTTCGGGGATTTCTCGCAGATCCACTGAAAGTAATACCAGCATGATGCAGGCCTGATTTTCCCATTATCTATTGCCTTGCAGATTGTATTCCTAGGAAAGAGGGCACATCTCAGAGTAGCAGTGACAACATCCTTGTTATGGACACCACTTCCCATAGCTCTCAGTGCTGCTGGGGCAGGCAGGGTGCCTGGCACTGGGACCAGTCTGAGGAAGGGTTGCATTCCTCCTTCCGGTTTTCTGCTCTGCCACTTGGAAATCTGGCAGTACACTCCACAGCTGAGCTCTACCCTGACTCCCTTCCCTTGGGGGACCATCACCCCCTTTGCTGGGGGATGTAACAGGGTCAAACCAGCACCTTTCTGGGGTGGGAAAAGGGCAGGTGCTTGTGCCCAGCACTCTCATACTTACCAGGTTTGACTGCTGTCCTGCCATTTAGAAATCGCCTTTGTGTCATAATAAATGCTTGGTCCAATCCAGTACTTTTCAGTAGACTCCTGCACAAAATGCTGGAAGAAGAGAAGCTGTCAGCCACCTGCTTCATGACTAGCACTTGCCTGGTGCCCAGGAGCGCCAGGGTTGGCTGTGCTCCTCCTCCCAGACTTCTGGAATGGAAACCTGGGGCTCATGGTGCTACCCCAGCACCTCCACAGATACTGCTGCCACTACCCCGCTGGGACTCTGCCCAGTCCCACCCTCCTAGGGTACCACAATACCCCTGCTCTGTACCGGTACTGTCAATGATAGCAAGCTATCTTGGATGAGCAGTTCAGCGGATTTCGCTTTGCAGTCATCCTTGCTGCTCTGCCAGGTCTTCTTCTGCACAGAGATGAAGAGACACTTGCTCCTGTAGAGCACCCAGCCCGAGGGGCAGCAGTCTGGGGACAGGGGCATAGGTCAGACACTTATCCTCCCACAGATGCTCGAGGGGCCCAGCCCGGCCGAGATCAACCCCTGCGTCTGCCCAAGAGCAACACTGCCTGTGCCCCCACCCCATCACAACTCTACCTGTATTCACACAGGCACGCAGGCTGCTCACAGTGCTCTCGCTGTTGTTGAGCTTCCCCTGCACCTCCTGCATCTCCTTCTCCGTCTTGCCCAGGACCTCCCTGACGTGCCCCAGCTCGGCGCTCATTCTATCCAGCTCCAGCTGGCTGATGTTGCCCTCTTGCCACGCTCGCTGCAGCTCCTCTCTGGCCCACGCCAGCTCCAGCTCTGCCTGCTCCAGGCTCTGCTCCTGAGTGCTCAGCTCCTGTGACAGGCGGTCCTGCTCGGCTGCATAGTTGTGGGAGGTGTCCTGCAGGCTGCGGGTGACCTGCCAGTCTGGGGGCAGGGCAGTGAGCTGACACATGGGCATGGGACAGCTGGGCCATGGGACTTGCAAGGGAGAATGGGATAGGAGTGCCTGGCTGTGCGTAGAGATTGTCCTGGGGGTTTCAATGAGAAGGGAAAGGAAGCCCCAATGGTGGCAGGTGGAGGGGAGCCAATGGCAGGCAGTAGGAGGCAGTGGGAGACAGTGGGAAGGCAAGGGGAGGCAATGAGAAGGCTAGTGGGAGGTAGTGGAAGGCATTGGAAAGACAATAGGAAGTGGTGGGAAGGCAATAGGAAGGCAGTGAGAGGGAGTGGGAGGCAGTGGGAGGGAGTAGGAGGCAGTGTGAAGGCAGTGAGAGGCTGTGGGAGGCAATAAGAAGGTAAAGAGAGTGAGTGAGAGACAACAGGAAGGCAGCAGGAGGCAGTGGGAATGCAATGGGAGGCAGTGGAAAGGCAGTAGGAAGGCAGTGGGAAGACAGTGGGAGGCAATGGGAAGCAGTAACAGGGAGTGGGAGGCAGTGGGAGGGAGTGAGAAGCTGTGGGAGGCAATGGCAGGCAATGGGAAGTAGTGGGAAGACAGTGGGAGGCAATGGGAAGCAGTGACGGAGTGGGAGGCAGTGGGAGGGATTGGGGGCTAGTGGTAAGACAGGGGCAAGACAATGGGAGACAGTGGGAAGGCAGTGGGAGGCAATGGGAGGGAGTGGGAGGGAGTGGGAAGATAGTGGGAGGCAGCTCATGTAGCCGTGAAAGAGGACGCAACCAGCCCTGGACCCCCAGCCTCAGGCACCCCTCATCCCTGACAAACCCCCTGCAGCTCGTCCCTGGCCCAGCCCAACACCCCCTCTCAGTGCCCCCCCACCCCATGGCCATCCCCCTGACTCACAGCAAGCCCCCAGGGCCACGATGGCCACCAGCAGCAGCAGGAGCAGGACCAGGCTGGCTGGCAGCAGCGCTTTGGGGATGTGCCATCGCCGGGGCGAGCGCTCTGCAAAAGACAAGCACCCACGGGCATCATCCCTATCACCACCCGGTGCCCACTCTGCGCCGGGGCATCCTCGCGGCAGTGGCTGTGTCCGGGTTCCCACCTGGACTGGGCGCTGCTGTCACCGGCCCTGGCAGCACGTTCTCATAGGGGCTGTCATCTTCATCGGGGACGGTGGATGGAGACCCCTCAGCAAACTTCAGGTCGGCATAGACCACGTTCTGCGCCATGCCCGGGCCACCCCAATGGCCCCGAGGGCGCTACTTCTGCTGAAGAGAAAAAGTACAGCTGGTTTCTGCAGAAGCAAAAGTGTATGGAGGTGTGGCAGATGGGAAAGTACAGCCACGACACCGGCGCCCTGCCATTGGCCCAGCAACACCATCCTGTTTCACTCCACCCCCGGAAACTGCTAAGGGTCCCCTGCGATGGCAGTGGAGGGGGCAGTGCAGCTCGGGGCTGGGGCACTGGGCAGAGCTGCAGGCCTTGCCTGTGGAGAAATGACTTAATTCCCTAGGGCAGGGCTGGCTTACAGGGGGGAAGAGGTGGCTTTGGTGCTGACCTCATCCAGGATGGAGTTTCCCTCTTCTTTGTGCTCTGCTCCAGAAATGGAGCATCGCTGCTGTGCAGAAATGTTTGCCCTAATGCCTAAAAAAGGGATTTCCACATTGCAGCATGAGCTTTCACTTCTCCTCTCATCATGGTCACATGCCCCCACTCTGTCAGCAAGGACACCATGGAAAATCATGTCTCAGACCTTGAAGTGTCATGATAAATGGTCTCATTACTCTTCCATTGTACCCAGATCGATGGTCCCAAGCAGTAGCAGGAATACTGGGCAGTCACCCGATACATCCCACTGGCCTTTCCCCAGCATATCCTCCCTGGGCCTGGGCACCTGCATGCCCAAGAGGATATGCTCCATTTTCTTCCAGGACACTGAGTGGAGGCTGTCCAACCCTTAGCTTTCCAAATCTCCTTCCTGTGCCCTTTGAAGCTGGCTGTCATTTTTGCCTTTCTCCACTGATGAAGGACTTCCCTTGCTCTTGCAGAGGTGATGGGCAGTGGCCTTTGTATCACTTTGGCCTGGCTCTCCTGCCAAGTCCAAGCTGTCTCCTTCCCCTTCACACTCTCCCCAAGCAAGGAAAAAAAAAAAGAACCACAGAAAAAAACCCTGAAAGAAGTCCAGACGAAACGGGATTATATCAAATATATATATATTACATATATTTACAATTATATATACAATTTGAATATATTATACACAATAGGGAGCTCCCAAGGGGGGAAAAAGGGAAAAGGGAGGGGGAAACAGGGATGAAAAAAAACTGAAAACAAATATGCTCCAAATATACCCATTAATAGAGAGCTAGCGAATAAATACAAAAACCAATTAAATACTTCCCTGAACGAGACAGAGAACTAACTCCCCATGCCTCCTGAATGGAACAGAGATAACGGCAGGTCTGAGCAGCAGACCCTGGCCTATACAAGCAAAGCCGGTCTACGGAGAGACCTGTCTCCTTCAGCCACCAGAAGAGAGAAGAGAGTGAACTGTCTTATCTGCGCCTTTTTATATGTTGTGTTATGGAAAGGGATGATATGGAATACTTCCTTAGATTTCTGACCCCGTTGCTAAGGAAGGCCTGAAAAATCCACAAAACCAACCCACTACAGCCTTGTAACCCTGTGCTCCAACAGCACCACTGTGCACCTCCAGTCCTGTTCCAGGGACTGGCTGCATCCAGATGTGCCCAACTGGCCCACAACTCAGAGTCCATTGTGAAACCTGTCTTTCTCTGGATGAAGTTCAGTAGAGATCTCTGAGATGCTGAGAGGCTGGAGGGACCAAGAAGGAAGTTCTGTGAGTTCTGGGGTTGTGGTCTTAGGCAGGGAAGGCAAAGTGGATGTCTGAGAGATGTTTGGAGCAATGCCAAAGCTTACTTCTTCTAAGAGGGGAACAGGAAGAGGATGAGAGGCAGTGGCACACGCTACATAGTGGGGAAATTCCCATTCTCAGAGGCTGGGAGATAAAATCTGAATCTGTGAAGACCTCCAGACCTCCACAGAGCTGTCCACAGGGCAATGTGCTCCTGTGTTGAGGATTTCCCTGCTCTCCCCTTGCTCTCCCCTGACCCAAGGATTTGGGTCCTTGCTCTGCCACAGCCGTGACCTCAGGCTGTGCTGCCCTGGCCCTGCTGTGTGCCCAGGGGGACCACAAGCACTTCTGGAGCGTGGGAGGGGAGGGGCTGGTATTTCTGGGACCAATGAGAGGGTGCTGATACCTGCGGCTGTGCTTCAGTGGTCCCATCTGCTACAACGCAGAGCAAACTTCTGCTTCTGCAGATGCTGGCTGCACTTCTCCTTTGCACCTCCGAGACACAGTGCAGTCACCAGGAGCAGGACCATCCCAGAAAGGCACCCCAAGGGCAGAGTGGGAGCCTGAACAGCTCAGGGCTTGCCCAGCGCTTGCCCACATGGCCCAGAGCATGGTTTATGCTGACCTGAGGTTTGCCAAAGTGATGGGAGGCCGGAGCATGGCCAGCCAGGCACTGGAGGCAGGTGAGAGCCCACAGGCCGTGCCACTCTGCCCCTGCCATCCCCAGCCCCATGGACTCAGCCTCTCTCCCCTGCCTTCCTCCCACAGCCCTTGGCATGGATGAGGCAGAGAGCCCCCATGAGAACACGCAGCCGGTGCCGGCAGGGCAGGACGGGGACGGAGCCCAGCCCAACCCAGGTGAGTACCCATCTGGAATCCAGGGCACCAAGCGAGGTCTTGGCATGGGTAGTGGGTGGTGTTTTGGGGTGCTCCCACTCCCATCCTTTAAGAGAGGAAATGCCCACACCATGCCACCTGTGCCATCATGCCACCATAGCACTGCCTGCAGGCAGTAGGCGTGGGGATTGCCAGGGGTTTTCCAGCTCTCCAGGTGATGTCTGTTGTCTGTTGTGTCTTGCAGGCCACTGGTCCCGGCGGTGGTGCATCCCAGTGGCGCTGCTGGCAATCTGCCTGCTGCTGGTGGCCACTGTGGCCCTGGGGGCTTGCTGTGAGTCAGGGGTCTGGGCACGTCTGGGGCTGGGGGTGGCTGGGGCAGGGAGGCAGTTGAGCTGGGGTAGGTGCCGTGGTTGAGCATGGAGTGAATAGGGGCATGGCCATGCATGCTGCTCCTGGCTGAGTCCCTCTTCCCTGTCTGCCACAAGCTGTCCTGTATCCCTCTCAGGATAGGCATTCCTCCTGTCTCCCATCACCCGCCTTCCCCACCTTGCCCTCTGTTTCTGCTCCTTTTTCTTCCCATCTTGGCATTGCCCAGCCTCATATTTCTGCACCCTGCCTGCCCCTGCCCTGCTATACCTGGTCCCACACCCCATCCTGCCCCTGCCCTGCTCTCCCCTCCCAAGTCCTGCCCAGCCCTTAACCGCACACTTTGCTGCTGTGTCCTTCCTTCCCATCCTTTCCCATTCAGCATGGACCATACCCTGCCTTGCCCTGCCCATCCTACCTGCCCCAAATGGGGTCAGTTCCACACCCAGGCTGTCCCATGCCCGTCTCAGATCACCCCTTCTGTCCCCAGACTGGCAGGTCACCCGCAGCCTGTGGGACGCCTCCCGTGACCACGCAGCCGAGCAGGGCCGCCTCTCACAGGAGCTGAGCACTCAGGAGCAGAGCCTGGAGCAGGCACAGGTGGAGCTGGCGTGGGCCAGAGCGGAGCTGCAGCGAGCGTGGCAAGAGGGCAACATCAGCCAGCTGGAGCTGGATAGAATGAGTGCTGAGCTGGGGCACGTCAGGGGGGTCCTGGGCAAGATGGAGAAGGAGATGCAGGAGGTGCAGGGGAAGCTCAACAACAGCGAGAGCACCGTGGCTGTCCTGCGCTCCTGCACAGCTATAGGTAGGGTGATGATGGAGCAGGGATGGGGTGTCCTGGGTGACTGGCATCCCTCAGTAGGTGCAGTGCCAAGGCACGAGCACTGGCTTTTTTTGGTCACATGGTGGGGGCAGGGTGATCCGAGGCTGAAGCTATGCCTGGAGCAGAGGCTGAGCCTGTGATATCTGCTGGGAAGATGTGGGGTTGTTCCTGGTTCCCCCCAGGGCATCTGTGGCTGATCAAGCATCTGAGCTGTGCCCCTGCCCGCAGATTGCTGCCCCTCTGGCTGGCTGCTGTATAGGGGCAAGTGCCTCTTCATCTCCTCGGAAAAGAAGACATGGGAGGACAGCAGAGATGAGTGTGAGAGAACATATTCTCAGCTCCTGATCACCAAATCCTGGACTCGCTGGACTGTGCCGGTAGGGTGCTGGGGGAGCTGAGGGCAGGAGCTGGTGTATCCAGACCTGGGGTCACCAGATGGGCTAGCACTGTTCTGGAGGCCCCTGCTATGCCAAAACTTTGGAGGGTGCAAGGCTGATCTCTGGAGCACATGGCTGGTGATGGACATGGAGCAGAGGCTCTGCCCCCCCTGGTTGCTGCCCAAGCTGGAGCAGGGCACCTGGGCTGCTCAGTTGTCCTGCTCCAAGAAGCTCCAGTCCCAGGGTCTCCTTGGGGAGATGATTACTCCCTGCAAACACTGCAATACATAGGTACCATGGAAAAAATGTGAAAAGGCCCTTTTTATTCTTCCCCAGACCTTCCTGAAGAATGCAGATGTCCCATATTGGATAGGACTGCAGAAGAGCGGCTTCCCCTGGTATGACTATGGCTGGCTGGAGGAAGAGGACCCAGATGGCGAGGGGCTCTCCGATGCCTGGTTCTGGGTGGATGGCTCCCTTTACGAAAGGTACCTGGCAGCCCAGCCTCTTGCCAAAACTCCCCAACCCCAGCACAACTTTAGGAAGTGTTTTAAATCCCACTAGTACCCGGTTCTGGGCACAGGCACTGGGAAACTAAGAGCATCAGAGCAGCAGGGGCTGAGGGAAGGTGGGTGCAATGGTGTGGTGAGATGCATACAGGACATGAAGATGCAAAGCGAAGACTTGGGGGTGTACATGCAGGGCATACGAAGCAGGCAGTAGCAAAAGTGGACAAAAGAAACCGCAAGTTTTATTTGGGGTCTAGACAAGGTGTTTGAGCACAATCTCTATCCCCCACGTGCCTCCTTGATTCCTCCGGGAGGGGAAATCAAGCCTTCCCGCCCACAGAGAGTGCTCCTCCCCTCCACGTGCACACACTTCTCAGCTTGTTGCTGCTTCCTCTTGCAGTGTCTGAGAGCACTGGGGAGGAACAGACCCGTCTGGCCAGGTGCTGGGTACCCAGCCCCTGCTCACTGCCTGCCCCTCCCCCTTCAACCCTCACCCCCCGAATAGGGGACTGCACCCAGTGTAGACCCACAGCCCAAAGCAGCTCCTCCAGCTGTCCATGTGCCCTCAGGGAGGACTGGGCTCTCCCCACTGGAGGGATGAAAAAATGTCCAGTAGTGAGGCCAAGTCAAACAGGAGGGAGCCTAAGGGGAGTCACAAGCACTGCAAACCCTTTGTAGAGGTGTTTCTTAGCCTGCCTGAGGAAGGGCAGCGACCTGTCAGCTGAGCCTTCAGCCTGTGAAATCATTAGGGGAGGACTGGGGGATCCCCTATTTGACTGTAGCATCCAACCCCTCCTGTTCGAGCTACAAGAGGCAGTTGTCACAGCAGGGATTGTGGGCAGAAGGTGTCAGCCCCTGATGTGTTGCTTCCCCATCCAGGCCATGGCAGTCAAAGTCAAATGGGTCCTGTGCCATAATAAGCCGTGGAAACATCAAACCTGCCCAGTGCACCGGCCCCAATGACCTGCACCTCTGGATCTGTGAGAAGGCAGCGGGGCCAAGCTCCCCTTTCAAATGATGATGGCTTCTGGCCCCAGTACTGCTGTGGTGAGTGTGCCCACGCCAGGTTCTGCCGAGCCTGGGGTGCATGGGGCCCATGGGGTATGCATGGAGGAAAGCAGGGAGCCTGTGTCACTGCCTGGAGCATGTTGACCCTGCCCCTTGGAGCCTGCATCCATCCCCTCACTGCCATTGGAGGCCCTGGTCTGTGGTAGTTCTAGAGGACTCCCTGAAGCTGTGGCTCAGCAAAGGGGCAAAATGGGGGAAAACCCTTTCCAAGATGCCTTTCCAGCCCTGTTGCATGTCTTGGGGGCTGGGTGACATCTCACCCTCACCTTCCTCTGCCTTCCCTTGCAGCACCTGCACCCTGCACTGCCTTTGCTCCAGCCTTGCTACGTTCCTGCCCGGGATGTTCCATCCATTCAGGCAAATTACTTCCCCCTACAGACTGCTGCCCCCCCAGCTGCCCAGGTCCTTCTCAGGAACGCCCCCAGTGATGCTTGGGCATCACATGGGCAGCGGTGGCTGTTTGCCCCCCAGCTGATGTGTTTCAGCAGAGCACTGTGGGCACCACAGCCCAGCCCCACACCTGCATGGGACACCCTGGGTCTTCCTGGCACAGAGTCTGGTGGGCAATGGGGAGCCTGGACCAGGACACAGTGGAGCAAGCCCTGATACTCAACGCTGCAGCCATGCCACATCCCCAGAGCTGAGTGAGGTGCGGTGTTGGCACGCAAGGAGCGGGAGTCAGGGGCACCACAGCCCCATGCCCAGCCAGTCCCCTCCCCGCAACAGGCATTTGCTACTGGACCCCATCGAAGGAGCAGCTTGGCTACAGCTTTCAGGCGACCCTCAAAAGGCTTGGCAAAGCCTCAGTGCCCAAGGAGCAAAGCTGAGCATGAACTGGCCGGCGCCTGCGCTGGCGTTTGGGGATTTTTTTTTGCGCTGATTAGAAATTAGAGCAGTGACCTTTAGGGTTGTATGGTGTGATTGTGTGTTTCAAAGCAAAAGCAACTCAGGCACTTGCAGCAGACTGATGCTTTCCGAGACAACTCATCAGGACTTTAAATAGTTACTACACACGTGCACATGTGAAGATTAAGCAAAGTAGCCCTGATGTAATGCTGCAGCCAGGTGAGAGCAGAGGAAGTCCTGTTCAATCAGGCAAAAATGCTCTCAGTTTACAATGGGGCCATATATAGTTGATTAATTCTATGTTAATTAGCTTGCTTGAAGAGCAAAAGGGTGTTAAAGACAGGCTTTTTGGAGGTGGCTCGTGTCACTCCTTTGTCTTGTCTTCTGGGTGAACCCACTCTGTAGCAATAAAGAGACATAGTTCATCTGCTCTTTGCTTTCTTGTGTACCACCAAAAACATGGACTCAAGGGAATGAACTCAAAGAACTTAAATAATAAATGGGAATTTGACCGAAGCCATTTCAACCGAGACAGGCACATAAGGGGCACTGAGATCTGGGGCTAAGCCAGGCTGGCCTGCAGTCCCCGAGGAGTTGCCCAGAAGCCCCAGGCAAGCCTGTGCAACCTTTTGGGACTGGGACCCCTTCCACATCTGATGTGCATCCAAGAGACACAAGCAGCAGCCTGAGTAGCTGGGACATTTAACCTTTATTGACCACTTTAAATAAGCCGGGTATATATTACTAGCAATTATTAATAATAATAAAAAACACAAGAGTTCTGCATTCACCAGTGCATTATGCAGGAGGGAGGAAAGCCGGCTCCCACCCTTGCCGGGGGCCTGGCAGCCTGGCCATGCTGCCCACTGGCCCCATCCCCATGATGCCAGGATGGCACCTGGCCCCTCTGCCAGCACCCTGCCCCCAAACCTGTGTGGCAGGGGATTGCGAGGCATTGTGCTGGCTCAGCACCCAGCCCTTGGCATTGGGCCGGCAGGGACAACCCCAGTGTTGGCAATCCTCCCCATGCACTGCCCATGGGCATTGCCCCTCTCCCGGCCCCCTGCCCACCTCTCCCCATGTCAGGGACTGGCTGTGCTCCCCATGCTTGTGGATACACATGGGTACACCCACCAGTCCCACAGGATCCCCAAATACACACATACACACGCTGACCTCTCTACCCCAACCCAGTCCTGCTCACCCACTGGGGTGCAGGGGACTCCCAGTTCTCCCAGAGGAGCAGGCTCCCTGTACACCCCTCTGCAAGAGCAGGCAGAGGGGTGAGCCCTTGGAGAAAGGGGGTCCTGGATCCAGGGCTTGAGCCCTGGGGCCCCGCGGGGGACCAGCCCTGCCGCTTGGGGCAGTGCTTGGGTCAGGGGTGTTATTGCACTTCCGTCCCCAGAAGAGACCCAGCCCACCCCCAGGGCTTCCTGCAGAGCCCCAGGGCTGATCCTGGTGGGATGGGTGCCCAAGCGCCTGGGCAGCGCTGTGGCAGCTACAGCACATGGCACAATGGCCGCTGCTGGTCACCAAGCACGGGGCAAGGACAGACCGTGGGGATGTGCCAGGCTCCTGCACTGCCCAGTGCTGCGGCTGCAGAGGGGTGTGAAGGGCAGCTGGATGCAGCCCCACTCCCCGGGATCCCCATCACTAGGACTGTGCCTCCGGCAGCTTCAGCCTGGGCTCAGCCAGCACAGGCGCCGGGGCTTTCTGGTGTTGGCCCCTGTCGTGGCAGAGGAGGCTCTTGGTCTCGGAGTTGAGGTTCTGGTAGCGGGGAGGGCTGGGAGCTGGCTGGTGGCAGATGGAGGCAAAGTTGAAGCTGAAGGGACTCACGCAGCAGCCAGGGCAGGGCAGCACCTCATCCTGCTCTGGCACGGCACCAGAGCTGTGCCCAGGCAGCATGGCTGAGCGCTCCGTTTGCTCCAGCACCGCCCCACAGGTGATGCTAAGCTTGGAGGAGCCATGCTCCAGCCCACTGCCCCAAGCCAGAGGTTTGCTGACCATCACATGGTTGTTGTTGATGAGGAGCCTGCTGGGGGATTGTGTCTCCGGTTGCCAGGGCTCGGTGCCCAAGGATGCCGTGTGGATGAAGTTGCTGTTAGGGGGCAGCAGGGTGGGCTGCGGCGGCTCAGAGTTGTCGAGGCCGCAGGCCCTCTGCTTCTTTGCTCTGGAGCTGGGGCTGGAGGCTTGTCCCCAAGCTGGGGGAGAAAGGAGGGCAGAGGGCTGGGGGTTGTCAGTGGGATGGGGGGACACCACATCCAGCGCCAGGCCCCCATGGTGGGGCAGCTCGGGAGAGGCGGGCAGAGAGTGGCACTTGCGGGGGCTGGTGGTGGGGGCTGAGAAGTCACACTGCACCTCCACCTCCACGGTGGGCTCGGGCGTTACAGGGGTGCTGAGCTCGAGTGGGGCGGGGGGCGGCAGGTCCAAGGTGAGCGAGATGACCGACTTGCTCGGCGTATCAAAGAGCTTGATCTTCCCCCCCTTCAGGTCCTCTCGCTGGGAGAAGGGGTTGACACGAGGGGACATCTCCTTGGACCTGGCCCCACTGTTAGGCTCCAGTGGCTGCAGCTGGTCAAGTGATTTGGGGGAGAACACGTCGGACTGGCTGCGGGACAGGCGCTGGTCCGGCTGCAGGTGCTGTGTCCCCAACTCACGCAGGGGTGACTGCTTGGTGCAGCTGGCTGACATCCTGGCCACAGCTGGGCATGGGCACAGGAATGTGTCACCAGCTGCCAGCAGCTGCCCATGTAGGGTGCTACTGGGTGCTGGGCACACAACCACCCAGGGGTGCACCCTGAGGAAGGAACAGGGAACAATTCCATCCTGCATACCTCACACACCCCTGTCTCCTTCCCCTACAGCTGATGGGGTAGGACAGGACACCTCACATGCCCCCATTTTTGCACTCTGCTATGGCCTGTCCCCGGGGTGCCCACATACCGAGTGTGGCTGAGGTCTCAGGTGTAGGCAGGCTCTCCCCGATGCCGAAGAAGGTGGCCCCGGCACCCTCGGTCCCAAGCTGGTGCTGCAGGATGCTCTCCAGGCACTGTGTGATTTCCAGGAAGGAGGGGCGGGAGGTGGGCTCCATCTGTGAACAGGAGAGGTTCCCCATCAGGTCTGTGCCCTGCCCGAGCACTGCAGGGAGCCCTGCACAGCAAAGGCTCTCCCCATGAGCAGGCAAGGTAGCCTGTCCTGCCCAGCTGCCCTGGTGGGGAAGGGCCATGGAGATGGGAATCTCACACTGCAGCAGTGAAAAGCCAGCTGGAGGAAGGCTGCTGGGCAGTCGATTCCCACCATAGTGCAGAAAGTGGTGACATCCAGACCAAAATCCTGCAACAGAGAAAGGAGAAAGAGTGAAGTTAGGTCCCCTGGGACACCACATGGCCCAGGGCACCTGAAATGGCCTGGCTCCCATCCCTATGCTGACTGTGTGCCACCCAGGGCTGTGTACCTGGAAGCACCCCAAGTGGGGCACAGCAAGGGAACACCCTGGTGTCACCCCACACTGGGGTAAGGTTGGGGGATGCTGGTACACAGATGCCTCCTGCTCTTTGTCTCAATCCAACTGTCCACTTCTCCCACCCAGGCTGACTATGGGCTCCAAGGACAGGTTACCAGCAGAGACTATCCCTCCTCAGCCAGCAAGTGGGACAGAGCACTTCTGCCGTGAGGTGTGGGACAGCTCCTGCATATAGGGCTCTGCTCAACACAGGAGAATGGCTTCTCTTGTTTGGTGAAGCAATCCCAAAGCCCTGGTGCTGCTGCCCACCACTCTCCCTACCCGTTACCGTCCCACAGAGTCACCTCAGTGCGGGGCAGGAAGTCGGGGTCAGCTGGCACACGAGCGATGGTCTCGCACAGGATGATACCGTATGCAAACACATCGACCTGCAGAGAGTGGGGAGTCACAGGAATGCCCCATGGCCCCGATGTGCCCACTATTCTGCAAAGCCACAGCCCTCCTCCTCCCTGCAGAGCCACACCAGGGGCTCTGGAAGCCCAGTTCCTTCCCTCTAGGTGTGAAAATGTCCCTAGGGCTGCAAATTCTGCAAACCATTGGCAGCACAAGCCTGGGTAAAGCCCCACACAAGGCAGCCACAGAGCCTCACCTTCTCATTGTAGATCTCCCCACGCAGCACCTCGGGTGCCATCCAGTACGGGGAGCCCACCACGGCCAGTGGCTCCTTCTCGCTGCCCTCACTGGGGGACATGGTGGAGTATTAGGGGCTGCATCAGTCCCCCGTCTGTCCAACCTCCTCACGCTCCCACTGCTGCAGCCCAAATCACCATCTCCATCTCCCTTCCTGGACTAACCCTCCACCATGAGCCCCACAAACTCATCTCTCTCCAGCCACACCACACCCTTCTTCATCCCCTTCTAGCCCACCCCAAATGTGTCCATCTGCCCCACAAGTCCCCACTGCTGTGGACCACCCCACTACCCCTTATCCCTATCCTTTTAGCTGCATCCCAAATATCCATCCCTCCCCAGTTCCTGCTGCAAGTGGCATGGAAACCCCCCACTCCAGGGATGGGCCAGATAGGTGGATGCTTTCCACGCACCTGTAGGTGGGGATCTTCTCTGCCAAGCCGAAGTCACCCACCACAGCTGTGTAGCCATTGGCCTCGCAGCGCACCAGGCAGTTCTGGGGGCACAGGAGGACCCCTGTCACACCAACTGCACCAGCCCTGCCTCATCAGCCACTGCTCCCAGGATGCCTGGGCACAGTGCAGCCTCCTGCTCCCCAGCCAGCCATGGCTAGGGCAGCCACGTGGGTGTGGGACAACAAGGGCAATTGGAGCACCCTGTACCTTGGAGGTGAGGTCGCGGTGGAAGATGCCCTTGGAGTGCAGGTAGTGTAGGCCACAGGCAATGTCGCGGGCCAGCTTGACACGCGCAGACCAGGAGAGGGGCACAGGGCTGTCCAGCAGCTGTTCCAGGTTCCCACCATTGATGTACTGATGGAAAGAGCCAGTCCACTGCATCCCCCCTCCCATAATGCTGGGTGCCCATCTCTCATCCTAATGCATCTTCCAACCACCCCACAGCACAGCCTCCCAGTAGACCTTGCCCTGTACATGTGCCACAGGCCAAGAGTGTATTCCCACAGGGAATTGTCCGGTCACATTGTCATATTGTCCCATCCCCATACTTACAGGAATCCCAAGATTCATGGCTATTGCCACACTCTTACCTCTGTCAGTGCGTGCAGCTGTCCCTGGTGCACACACACCCCCATGAACCTGTGAGATAGAGGGGACCTGAGGGTGGCCGCATCAGGGACCAGCCCCAGGAGCTAATCCAGCATCAGCAGTAGCTCCAAACCCCCAGGCTAGGGAAAAGGGGCACAATGGTGCCAGCAGCAGGGGAGCAGGTCCTACCTGAGGATGTTGGGGTGCGAGAGGCGCTTCATCAGCTGCACCTCCTTCAGCATGTTGCCCCGGTTGCTGGTCAGCTTGTTCATCTTCAGCACCATGATCTGCCCCGACTGGCGGTGCCGCACCTGGGGAGGGGTGTCGAGGAGGTTGAGTCCCACAACCCCCCTGCACCAGACTGCGCCCAGCTTCCACCCCAGTCCTGGAGGTAGGAGCTAAGCACCCCACATACCCAAGGCACAGGGCAACCCAGGGACCACTGGGGCTAGGGAGGGCTCTCTCAGCACAGCAGCACCCTGAGGACTCCCAGTACCGATGACACATCCACATCCTTCCAGGGTACTTTGTTTGTGACATTGCCATGACCTCCCAGAGGGGCAACAACAGCCCCCATAAGCTGTGATCCCAGCCCTACTGCAAGAACAGGCTTGTGCAGGATCGGGGTGCACCAGGAAGGGCTTTTTTGGGTCAGCACCACACAGCCAGACCCTACCCACATGGGGTGGAGAACAGAGGGGACACATTGCCCCTCCACACCAGCCCCACGGGTGGCCAGTGCTGCCCTAGTGCTTGACCCCAGTCTGGCAGGTCACAGCGCTCAGAGGAGCTGTATATTTAGCTGGCCCCATCCCGATGCTGTCATGCGAGCTGGGGGCCTGGTCCCCCGCCAAGAACAGCAGCTGGAGCATGGCCAAGCACGGACACCCCGTGCATCTGCAGCTCCCTGGCATGTGCAGGGCAAGGGAAGAGCACGGGATACCCTGACCCAGCACTGTGCTGGGGGGGCCAAACTAGTGCTGAGGGTCCCCTTCTGAGCAGCTGCTGGGGGTGGGATGTGCCCCCACCCTGGAGTAGCAGCTGATCAGGGGGACATCCCAGTGTATCCCAGCTGCCCCCCAGCACACATGGAGCCGTGCACGGAGGCGCAAGCATTCCTCGGCGCTGCCGTCAGCTCCCTGCTCTTCTCCTTTTTAGTCAATGCTGGTTGAGGCTGCTGTGCTGGTGCCAGCCCCTGGCCCGCCTCACAACACCCCTCACCTCAGGCATTGCCTCCACAGGCAAAACATGGGCAATTGGCAGGAGGCAGGAACTCCAGCACCCCACATCCTGCTCACAGCCTGGCCCCATCACAATGGGGGAGGCTGGCACGCTGGGCCTGCCAGGGCTCTCTTCCTACACCATAGCTGGCATTGCTTCAGTGAGCAGTTGTCTGGGGTGTACACCACGATGGGGATCTATCCCACACCAAATACCCAGGGGATGGGCAGTAGCTCCCCTCTACCAAAGGGCCTGGGGGAAATGAGTGCTTTATGAAGATGTCTCTACACTTCTGTGTGCACCAGGGCCAAACCAGCCCCAGGAAGGGTGGGAAGTGAGAGACAATGGCCGCACCAGTGCCCTGCCACCATCATCTCATTGAGTGCATGGAGAGGCTCTGAATAATTCAGCAGGCACCTGCCTGAGGGCACCGTGCTCCAGTTACACCTGCTCACCTCCAGCCAGCCCTGGCCAGCCAGCTGGCACCCTTGACCCACAGACAGGGGCCACCTGGCAGCAGAGATCAGGATGGACCCTGGATGAGTGAGAAGGGGACATTTCAGACACCTGGCACTGTGCACCCCCATCCTGGCACCCCACATGCTGCAGGGAGAAGGGAGGGTGCACTTCCCCACGGCTCTTCATTGCTGAGCACCGGGCATGCTGAGCTCTTGGGCTCAGGGAGAGCATGTCACAGGATGATGGTACAGTGTCTGCTGTGCAGAACGACCAGAGTGCCTCATCAAATGGCACTCCGGGTCCTCCCTGTGCCCACTGCCCCGCCCACCCCACCAGTGCCCTGCAGCACCTGGTACTGCTGCAAGCCCCATCCTGGTGCCCTAGGGCTTCTTTGCCACACCTGGATCCAGGGCAAGGGATACCCCCACCTTATCCCCACCATTGCTGCCTTCCCTCCACCCCATCCCTCTCTGTGGGGCAGCTGGGGGCAGCACCAGACACAGAAACCAGGCTCCCAGACAGGTTTTGTGCGAGTTTTAAGGAGGGGGCCTGCCTGACCATAGCGGGGTAGGCAGAGTTTCCCTCGGTTCTTCCAACTCCCCACAGGAACTAAGGAAGCCAGAGCCTGGATAAGGCCAGCGGGACAACCAGCCTTGCCAAGTCTCTGGTGCTTGGTGCCCAGCAAAACACATCACTCCTGACCCAGCTCTCCTGGCAGCAGTGTTTTCTTCCCTTCCCACGCCATGTGGGGCTGGCAGGACTGGCTCGGTCAGTTTGGCTGCCACTGGCAGCTGCCAGACGGCAGGACCCGGCTCAGTGGCGCGGGCAGGCTTGTGCCCGCTGGGACAGTTGTGGGCGGCAAGGCTCCCGGCGCCACGTGCCCACGCTGGGAATGCCGTGTGGCACGCACAGCACTGGCACTTGGTGGCCATGTGCCCTGGGCCTGGCCGGCTCCCCCCCAAGCAGCAGGGTCCCCGCATCAGGGAGCAGTGTCTGAGTGGGCAGCAGCTCAGCCCTGCACAGCGAGGATGTGCCCGTGGCTTAATTCCTCATTAAAAAACCACCTGCCATTGGAATAGGCTGGGTGAGGTCTGAGTGCAGCCATGTGGTGTCCGATACCTTAAGACTAGAGAGGGGGCGAAGGAAAGGTGTGGTGAAAGCCCCTTCTTCAGGAATTATCCTAGGCATCCCAGGAGCCCCTGGTCAGCACAGCCCTGCCTTGATGTCCTTCTCTGTGACTCCATTCCAAGGGTCATTCATTCCACTCCAGGAGCCACACACCCATGAGGCATAACATCCTTGAGGGTGTCCAGTACCCTGAGCTCACTTGTGAGACCCTGTCCTGCCACCTTTCCTGCATGCTTCATGGCTCAAGTCCAGCCCATACCTGGGACAGCAGGGAAGAAGTTATGCTCCCTTGGCCTTCCCATGGCATCCCACATGCACTGGCCAGTTTACCCAGTCTGTCCAGGTAGTACCAGCTCAGCGTTTACCCAGTCTGTCCAGGTAGTACCAGCTCAGTGTCCTGCCTGCCCTCTGGAAGCAGGAGTAGTAGAGAAGTGCACAAGCCACGACCCCAGTGGGGACAAAGTGCCTCACTAAGGGAGTTTCCTCCCTCTCTGACATCCAGGGAAGGCAGCAGGCAGCAGAGCCTCCCTGTGCAGGACCAGGACGGCGTCCCCTCTTTCCTCTCTCATGCACTCTGGCATGGTGCCCAGGAATCCCAGCACATTCCCCAGAGCTGAGCTCAGCCGGGCAGCCGTGCTGGGCTGCAGGGGGAGAACAAGCCACTTTGTCCCCCACCCAGGAAAAAGGCAAGACCTTGACCCTCACCGATGCTCCCTGCCATCCCACACGGCCCGTCCATTGGGCACTTCATTGGGTACTGTGGCTGAGCTGGGGTGCCGTGGCATGTTGGGTCCCCCTCCCATCTGTCGCCAGCATGCCGGGCTGGGGGATGGGACAGGCTGGCTGCGGCCCCAGCCTGGGCACAAGGGATCTGAGCTCTTTTAACAGCGGAAATTAGAGTCTTATTTAAAGAGCATGCTAATCAGAGCAAGCAGACGGCCTGCTCCCTCCCCACAGCCGGCACTCCCGTCTAGACACAGGGAAAAGCTCCCCTGGTACCTCCCCACCCAGAGGTCTCAGCAGCCAGAGGCCACTGCACCCTGCGCTGGGGACAGGCTGGCATACGTTCCCACTCTCTGCATGTTCCCTTGCTCCTTGCCCCACACAGGCAAGGCACAGTCATGTAGGGACACCATCCTGTACCCCTCACCCAGGACAGTCCTGCAAAGAAAGACGGAAGGGCAGGTAAGGGAGCTGGCAATGGCACTGGTGATCCCACTGCTACTCGCAGTAGCTGCAGGAGCTCCTGGGAATCCCAAAAACACAACTGAGTGGGATTGGAAAACCTGCTCATTGCAAGGAAAAGGCAGAATCAGTCAAGACAGACTTCCTCCAAGGAACTGAAAGAGTCAGTGCACACAGCACCTGCTCCTGGAGAAAGTTTGAGCATCAGCAGCCCCTACCTCCTGTGCTCCCAGGAGCGGCACCATGGGCACACCAGGAGCTGGGGCAGTGCAGATGTCACGTTGTGGCGGCAAATTACTGCCAGCCCTCACTGGCAAACTGAGAGAACACCCCGTGACAGAGCAGGAGAGGTGCCGGCAGGTCTCCAGCCAGTCAGCACAACACATTTCCAGTGCCCGGGACTTCTGAGTGGCGATAGCAGGGCCAAGGGCTGCTCCTGGCCTTGCCACAGCTGGCTGACCTTGGCAAATTCACCTCCTCCCTGTCTGCCTTAGTTTACCCATCTGTGTCACGCTGCTTCACTCTATTCCCTAAAACAAGGCAGATGAAGGCCATCTGATAAGAGGGAGGGAGTTGTGCTGTTAGTCGCACTGGAAAACTGGGACTAAATAGAAAATCCCGAAGGTTGGAGGGGAAGTGAGCAGAGACGGGTGGGTTACAGTGATGCCAAAATCCTCTCCTGAGTTCTGTTGATGCTGAGAGCTGCTAATCCACACAGACACATACACACACACGCACAAGGTACCGTGGAAATGGGATGCTGGGCAGAGCACCACCATAGGGCTGCACCTTGGGAAACAGCGTCTCCAAGAAGATGTGCAACATCAGGGCATAAGGTGTAGATTTGGATGAGTGAAGACCTATGGATACAGACCCTAGGATGCTGCCCACAGCCCCTGTATCTGCTGCAGACAGCACCCAGGAAGGTAAGAGAGGGATGTGGGGAAGAGATGCAACAGTAGTTTAAGGGCTGAAGAAAATGCCTGGCACAAACACACCTGGCTCCATCTGCTCAGTCTATTGGAAATGGAGAGGTGGCTTCCTGCAATGTCTGTGTATCTGAGAAAATGGGGGGGCTGGTGACTCTGAAGTCACACAGGGAAAGGCAATGAGAACCAGGTGCTCCAGAGGCAAACAGCCCTGCTCTGCAGCACAGTGGGGAACCATGAACAAGCACCATGAAAAAGAGCAGCTTCTCGTCACTGGTGTCTCTTGTTTGCTCTGGACAGCCTTCCTGAAAAAAGTGCTTGGCTGGAGAAGGATAAGGCTCAGCAGAGGGGCTAGCTTGGGACACCAGGATATAGACACACTGAGCCCCTTGGGTTTAATGCTGAGAAGACAGTCAGATACTTCTGCTGGTACCCCAGCACCCTGTCTGGCCCTGGCTTGGCTGCACACCAGGGCACAGCTACCTGCAGAGGGGCAGAGATTTCCAGGTCCCCTCCCTGTCCCTCATGCCCACCAAGGCTGGAATGAGGCAGGACCCAGTAACCATACACAGGAGGGAGATTCAAGTGCCCACAGCCTTGGAAAGCTTCAGCAGGAACAAGAGAGGTGGGAGGAAAATGGGTACTGAGCTGCCCTGCCAAGCTCCATCCCTCTCGCAAGCTCAGGTGGCTAAACCCCAGCTCAGATCCCAGGCCTGTCCCACCATCCTGCTGAGCTCTTGGACTCAACCCACTGCATGAGTACAAAGCCCCATCTGGCCCCCTCCTGCCCCTACTTCCTCACCACCATGCACACACAATGACTCCTGCTCCTGATTGTGCTCGTGCCCCTCAACCTCAGCCAGTCCCCCAAATCCTACATGCAAGTGGCCCCACAAGAACATGAACAACACGTGGGAGAAGGAGCATTTTGTGGCTCCCACAGAGCCTGAGGAAAAAAACAGCAAGGCATGAAGAGACCATGGCCTGGCTGAGACACGGGAGCATCCATTATTAAAGAGCCGTATGCACGCCTGACATTATTAAATGCCTCCCTCCGCTTCGAAGTGCTGCTGTGTGCTCCAAGCCAGAGATCAATAGCAGGAACCCAGCCAGCAGAGAGGTCGTGGCTTGGCGGGGAGCTCCAGGAGAGAGCATGGAGGAGAGGGACCCCTCTGCACACCTTCCACGGTCCCTTGCAGGACACCTCTCCAGTGGCTGCAGAAGAGCCGGGCCTCAGGGTCTCCCTGCTGAGCGGTGGCAGGGCTGGAGAGGGATCCCAGGGTCCTGCTGGGATGTGGATGCCCAGCTGTGCTGCATGTGTGAGCGTGGTCCCATGCAAGGGACAAGTGCACTGCTGCTGTGACCCCAGTGACTGTGGTGGGGGGTGGTGGGGGTTGTGCCCAGCCCGCAGCTGTTCTTTGAGGGGCATGAAGCCACTGGAAGCACTGCTTAAAGGCAGTCCTTGCCCAATGGCTTAGGGCACCTCAAGTGATGCCGAGGCTGAAAACAACACATGCACACACCTCCCCTCTGACGGGAGAGGTGGCAGTGGCATCCAGGCAAGGCACAACCCCTCAGCCCTGGCAGCAGTGTGTGTGGGCTGGCTGAGTACTGTCACCACGCACCACTGCCACACTGTTGGGACCTTGAGCTCCCCATCAGAACTCATACACCCCCAACCAGAGCGTGGGCCACACACAGGCGTCCCCACCCTGACAGTCCCAGAGAGGCTGGAGGACAAAGGCAGCTCTAGGGTCTCAGCCGGGGGCTGGCCCTGTCCTGCTCTATGGCATCACAGCCCTCTCCCACACCCGGACACCTTCGTGAGGCTCTGGTGGGGCACCCGGCACATCCACCTGCCCAGTGCTCGCTGGAGCAGGCCTGGCAACGACGGACATCACCATAAAGTGGCTGCGAACGCTGCCTGGATCCCCTGCCACAGGCACACCCTGGGCCCGGCGGGGTCGGGTCTCCAGGCTTTTGACAGGGGTCCCTGGGTCTGTGAATGTCCGGCATCCCACCCGTGCTCCGACCCCCTGGCCCCCCCCGCAACCCACGGCGCAGCGCCCGGGAGCGCTCAGCCTCCCCGGCTGTAAACAGAGCCGGCGCTCCCCTCCCCCTGCCCGGAGGGATGGAGCCACAACGCCCCGGCCGGGACGGCGCTCCCGGGAGGCTCCCCGAATCTCCGCCGCACGGCACCACCTCGCACACCCCCCGGCCTCGCCGGCCGCCGGGGCTGCAGGGGGGGGCACAAAGACCCCCGCCGAGGGCGCGGCCGGGCGCCGCGCTCCCGGGGGATGCCCGATCCCGGCGGGATGCCCCCGCGGACCGCCACCGCCGCTCCCGTCCCGCACACCTTGAAGACCTCGGAGAAGAAGCCGGCCCCGATCTTCTCGCAGTAGAAGTCGTCGATGCGCGCCAGGGTGGAGACGGCGCTGCGCAGCGCCCGGTACGAGGAGGGCCGCAGCCGCCCGCAGCCCGGCCATGGCCCCGCCGCCTCCCCTTCGCCCTCGCTGGGCCGCCGCGGCAGCTTCTCCCACTCCATGTCGGTCCCGCCGAGCACCCCCAGCACCATTCACATCCCCGCCCGGGCGGCCCCGCGGCCGGGACGCCACCGCCCTCCCGGCGCCCGCGGCGATGCTACAGGCGGCGGCGGCGGAGCGGGGCGGGCGGCGCGCCGGGGCGCTCCCCGCTCATGGCC
>NW_020885156.1:0-20674 GCF_003945725.1 Corapipo altera
AGTGTGAACAATTTCTATTGCATTTCTGAGACCTTTGCCTTGGCATGACTGTGTGCAAACAGTAAAAATACTGTGCCACTAATATGGCTGCAGGCCTTGTGCCAAGGTGAAGGAGTTATTTTGGCAGGAAAACAAGTTTTATGGACACCTGCTGTTATCCAATTAGTACTGTACACCACAGTATCTTTCCCTTATGTATCCAGTGTAACCTGGGGAAGAATCACATCTCTGTGTCACAAGCAGCATATAAACTGCCTTTCCTCTAATAAAGCAGACATTTTTGCCAATCATATCGATTTCTGTGCATTTCTGTCCGACTCCCTCCGCTGTTAGTGGTGCAGTTGGTGGGCCAGGCTGGGCACTCCATTGAGAGCAAGAGCTTTCTGTGCTGGCATCTATGCTGTTGGAGGAATCTTCGTTTATATGCAATTTTGGGAGTTGGGCTGGCAGATGTGAGGCAGGGCTGAAAACAGGAAACAACAACCTTTATCGCCGGGAAAGAAAACCTTCAAGCTTTTACTTTGTTGTGCAGTTTCTTTGTCAGTCTGGAGACTGCATTGACAGCAAGACCTTTCTGTGCTGGCACCTTTACTCTGGGAGGAATCTTTGTTTGTATGCAATTTTGGGAGTCAGGCTGGCAGTTGGGAGGCACGGTTCAAAACAGGAAACAACAGGCCTAGTTGCCAGGAAAGAAAGCCTGGAAACTTTGGCTTTGTGGTGCAGTTTGTGGGCGAGACTGAGCACTGCATGAGCAGCAAAAGCTTTCTGTGCTGACATCTTTGCTGTGGGAGGAATCTTTGTTTATATGCAATTTTTGGAGTTGGGCTAGCAGATGTGAGGCAGGGCTGAAAACATGCAACAACAGCCCTTATCGCCAGGAAAGAAAGCCTGGAAACTTTGACTTTGTGGTGCAGGTGGTGGGCCAGGCTCAGCACTCCATGAGCAGCAAGAACCTTCTGTTCTGATACCTTTGTTATGGGAGGAATTGTCATCCGTATGCAATTTTAGGAGTTGGGTTGGCAGTTGGGAGGCAGGTCTGAAAAAAGAAAAAAACAACCCTTATCGCCAGGAAAGTAATCCTTGGCTTTCTGGTGCAGTTTGGAGACTGCATTGGCAACAAGAACTTTCTGTACTGGCTACTTAAGTCTGCGCGGAATCTTCGTCCCTATTCACTTTTGGGCCTGGTACGGCCCATTTAGGAACGGGGCTACTGCCCACACCCGACTGCCCTTCCAGTCAGTAAAAAAGACCTGACCATCTGTCCCTCCCCTTCCGTTAGTGCAGCACTCTTGGCACTTCGTGCAGAGCAAGAGCTTTCAGGGCGGGCACCTTTGGTCTGGGAGGAATCTTCGTCCATATTGTCTTTTGGGCCTCAGACGGCCGATTTAGGAATGGGGCTCCTGCCCACCAACGATCTCCTTTCCAACCAGAAAAAATTGCCTGACCCTCCGTCTCACCCCTGCCCGTTGGTGCAACACTCTCGGCACTATGGGCACAGCAAGAGCTTTCTTCTTTGGCACCTTCGGTCTGGAAGGAATCTTTGTCCCAATCCACTTTTGGCCCTCGGACGACCCATTTAAGAACGAAGTTCCCACCCATCAAAGACTGCCCTTCCAGCAAGGATGGCCCATTTAGGAACGGGGCTCCTGCCCAAAAACGGCTGCCCTTCCAGGCAGGAAAAAAGGCCTGACCCTCCGTCTCTCACCTCTTTTTGGTGCAGCAATCTCGACAATATGTGCACAGCAAGAGTTTTCTGGGCGGGCACCTTTGGTCTGGGAGGAATCTTCATCTGTATTCAGTTTTGGACTTCAGAGTGCTGATTTTGGAACAGTACTCCTGCCCACCAACGACTGCCCTTCCATCCAGGAAAAAAGGCCTGACTCTCCGTCTCTCACCTGCTGTTAGTGGAACAATCTCGGCAATACGTACACAGCAAGAACTTTCTGGACAGGCACCTTTGGTCTGGGAGGATACTTCGTCCATATTCACTTTGACCCTTGGACTGTCCAATTAGGAACAGGAATCCTGCTCCTGAGTGATTGCCCTTCCAACCAGGAAAACAGGCCTGAACCTATGTCTCTCCCCTGCTGTTGGTGCAGCACTCTCAGCACTACGTGCACAGCAAGAGATTTCTGGGTGGGCACCTTTGGTCTGGGGGTCTGGGAGGAATCTTCATCTGTATTCACTTTTGGACCTCGAATGGCCGATTTAGGAACGGGGCTCCTGCCCACTAACGATTGCCCTTCCATCCTGGAAAAAAGACCTGATCCTCCCTCTCTCCCCTGCCGTTGGTGCAGCACTCTCGGCAGTAAGTGCACAGCAAGATCTTTCTGGCTGAGCACCTTTGGTGTGGGAGGAATCTTCGTCCGTATTCACTTTTGGCCCTCGAACTGTCGAATTAGGAAGAGGAATCCTGCCCATGAACAATTGCCCTTCCAACCAGGAAAAAATGTTGGACCCTCTGTTTCTCCCCTGCCGTTGGTGCAGCACTCTCGGAACTACATGCACAGCAAGAGCTTTCTGGGCAAGCACCTTTGGTGTGGACGTAATCGTTGTCCATATTCACTTCTGGGACTCTGACGGCCGATTTAGGAACAGGGCTCTTGCCCACCAACGATTGCCTTACACACTAAGAAAAAAGGCCTGACCCTCCGTCTCTCCCCTACTGCTGTTGCAGCACTCTCGGCACTACGTGCACAGCAAGAGCTTTCTGTGTGAGCATCTTTGGTCTGGGAGAAATCTTCGTCCGTATTCCCATTTGGCCCTCGGACGGTTGATTTAGGAATGGTCTCCTGCCCAACAATGACTGCCCTTCAAACAAGGAAAGAAGGAGTGACCTTTTGTCTCTCACCTGCTGTTTGTACAGCACTCCCGGCACTATGTGCACAGCAAGAGCTTTCTGGGCAAGCACCTTTGGTGTGGGAGGAATCTTCATCTGTATTCACTTTTGGCCCTCGGACGGCCCATTTAGGAATGGGGCTCCTGCCCACCAATGACTGCTCTTCCAACCAGGAAAAAAGACCTGACCCTCCGTCTCTCCCCTGTTCTTGGTGCAGCACTCTCAGCACTATGTGTACAGCTAAAACTTTCCGGGCGAACATTTTTAGTCTGGGAGGAATCTTCATCCGTATACACTTTTGACCCTCGGATAGCTGATTTAGGAATGGGCCTCCTGCCCTCCAACTATTGGTTTTCAAACTAAGAATAAGACCTGACCGTCCGTCTCTCCCCTGCACTTCATGCGGCACTATCAACACTACGTGCACAGCAAGAGCTTTCTGGGCAGGTACCCTTGGTCTGGGAGGAATCTTCGTCCGTATTCACTTTTGGCCCTCGGACAGCTGATTTAGGAACGGGGCTCCTCCCCACAAAAGATTGCCCTTCAACCAGGAAAAAAGGTCTGACCCGCCGTCTCTCACCTGCTCTTGGTGCAACACTCTCAACACTACGTGCACAGAAAGAACTTTCTGGACAGGCACCTTTGGTCTGGGAGGAATCTTCGTCCTTATTCACTTTTGGGCCTTGGAGGGCCGGTTTAGGAACGGGGTTCCTGCCCACCAACGACTGTCCTTCCATCTAGGAAAAAAGGTCTGACCCTCCGTCTCCTCCCTGCCGTTGGTGCAGCACTCTCGGCACTACGTGCATGTAGGAGGCGTGTCCAAGGTGCAGGGGATGTTTCGGGGCAGAGAAGCCCAAGGGAGCATGCGCCTGGATGGATAACCCCATTGGTTAGAACGTCACATGGTTCTAGGGGATAAAAGGAAGCACCGAATTTGAAATAAACCTTTTTGTTCACCACCTCACGAAGAGCGTACATCCTTCTTTATCATATAAAGAACTGCCAAGCTATATATGGCGCCCTAACAGGGACTTAGAACCTATATTAGGTTAGTTTAGCATACCCTGAATACTGAAATTTATAGGTAAATCCCGGTTATCTCATAGATTATTTGGATGCGGGGTTTTTTTAACCAAAAATCATTGTCTCAGCAGCGTCTGAGAAACGGAAAGGTAATTTAGTGAACTCAAAAAATATTAGGGAAAAGTGCACAGGAACGAAGAAGAAAGAAGAAAGAAGAAAAGAAGCCGAGAGATCGGAACAGCCGGCGTAGTGGGGTCCAGCATCCACCGAAGCAGTGAGTCAGGTTGAGAGGCGGTGCCAGCATTCCACACGCGACTAGGACTACTCCCTGAGCGGCAGCGTGTCCGGGTGGCGAAGCACGCTAAAACTACCAGGAAAACCCTGCCGCCTGCCACTTGCCACGGCTCAGCCGTGTGTACAAAAGTGGCTCGGCCACTGCCATCTTCTAACATCCCCAACCCTACCGCCAGATCTTGGGAAGACCATATTGGTGCACCTTTCCGCCCAGTGGGAAGCGCTGCAGTTCCATGCAACCTGCTGCTGCCCTTTCCCGCGCACGCCGCTGGCAGCTGCCACTAGCTGCAGGACTGGCGCCTAGCACCTGTTGCCTAGCAACCCGGCAAAAACCGTGGTTTACAAACGCGGGTGAAACGGCCAAGCCATCCTTGTGCAACCGGTCACTTCCCCGCGCCTTCAAGCCACCGGGAGCTCACGCTGCGTGCCGCTGGGACCGCAAAAGGGAACCCAACCACCTTAACACCACACTGCCACGCCGCGACCGCCTCCGCAGCACCGGAACCCCCACACCGCCCAGTGGACCATGGGAGCCGTGCAACCACCTCCTGCTGACCCACGCATGCCGATAGCCACTGTGTGAAGCCTCCACGCCAAGGAGAAACCCACCAGGAGCAAAGCAGACCCTGAAGGAACTTTTTATCGCTTCTCCGCCGCCACCGCCCTTCACTGCCGCACCAGCTGCCAACGGAGCCACACCGCACTGAGAAACCCCCCCTGCCGCCTCTGCGAGAGCCGTGCCGGAGCCTCCAACCGCACCGAGGGACCCCTCACCGCCGCACCCAAGCCCCGGGGACCCGTGGCGGACCCTGCAGAGATGCCGAGAGAAAAAAAAAATTGCAGAGAAACAGCCGATTCAGAAACCGAAAGTAAACTTAGCAGTCAAACAAAGAACTCCCAGCCACGTGGGTCTACAACCCCAGAGCTAAGGTAAACATGGGGAGCTTTGTCTCCATGGAAACCTCACCAGACATTGAAACATTAACTTTACTGCTAAAATCTTACCACATTCAAACTACAAAGGCAGAGCTACCAGAATTAATAATATTTGTTAGGTCTGTACACCCCACACTCCCACTAACAGAAGTGTTACATTTAAACTCATGGGAAACACTGGGACACATTCTAAAACAGAGCTTGCAACATAGTACCAGTTTATACAGGGATAATGTCTGCCCTCCACAAGGCACACGAGCAAACAAAACAATTAACGCACACTCCAGTCTAACATCTAACAGGTCTCTGACAACAGAGGCAAAGTAAGCATTGTCATTAAAGGCAGAGGACAATTACAAGAACTAGATGAGAGAGGCCCTGCCACCATCTTCACCCCAGCTGTAAAGGACAACTTTGTTTGGATGCCAGCTGAGAATGCAGGATTCCAGACTGCCCTGGCAGACTTGACAGTGATACCTCAATTCATTTCCCTAAACACAAATTGTGGACAAAAATCAGTAGTTTACCTTTAAAAACCACAACCAGATGCAAACATGAACCAGTAAAAGGCCTCACAATTTTCACACATGCATCTGGGAAGAACACAAAAAACTGCAATGACTTGGGTAAATCCTGACACAGGACAATGGGAACGAGAGGTACAGACCATGAACCAAAGTTCTGTACAGGTTCTGGAACTGGTTACCATTCCATTGCCTTGGGGAAATTTTCTGAACAACCTTTTAGTGTTGCAACCAATTCCTGTTATACTGCAAAGTTAGTATCCTGTCTTGAGAGTTCGTTTCTTCGAGATTGATATGGTTTGAAGCTGGCTCCCTGCCAAGTCTCCAAACCTTACCACAAGAAGTCCCGTCCCCCCCCAAACGTCAGGGAGAAGAGGGAGAAAACAACCAAGAAAACCGAAATGAGAGAGAGATAGCTAAAGCAATATATATAAATATATTTACACTTATATTACAGTTATATACAATTGAAATATATAAACAATTTCACAAGGGAAAGGGAAGGGGGAAGGGAAAAGGAACAAAATCAAAATAAAATATATATATATATCCCAATCAGTAGCCCAAGATCTAGCAACTAAAAGAAATTAGCAAAAGACTATCTTACTACTCTCCTTGGGACAACAGAAAGTCGAACTGGAACGATCGCCGGCAACCTCTGTCTCCCAAGGTCGACAAGGCCTTACCAGGCCTCGCTCCCCAACACGACAGACTCAACAGCAGGGAACCTGCACCTCCAAACCACCGGAAGGAAAGAGAGCGAAGGCCTCTCCTCCTTTCTTCTTATAGCCTGGCTCACGTAAAAATCGTAGGGAATACTGGGTAAATCTGGGCACTTCCTTGGCTACAAACTGGTCACCAAGGAAGGCCTAGACCAAACTACCACAGAGATATTGTTAACCCTCACCTGTTGTTTGAAATGCGTTCTGTTTTGTTTCTTGTGAATCATAGAAGGTTTGATTTCTATATAATGCACACAAGATCATGCACTGACATGCCAGGGCCAATAACTGACGGGAACAGAGAGGTTGACAAAGCAGCAATGTTTAACACCATACCTAGAGTCTTAGAGCAAGCGAAATTGTCTCACTCATTTTTCCATCAGAACACATGTTCTCTGAAGAGACAATTCCAGATAACACTCAATCAGGCTCGAGACATTATCATGTCATGCCCAGACTGTCAGAAAATCACACCCATGCCATCTCAGCAAGGCGTTAACCCCAGAGGGTTAATGGCAAATGAGATTTGGCAAACAGATATCACACACATCTCCCAATTTAGCACGTTAAATATGTACATGTAAATAGATACACATTCCCAATACATAACCGCCACAGCACACACAGGGGAAAAGACCAAGGATGTCATTAAGCACTGGTTCAGTTGTTTTCTTACTCTTGGTATCCCAAAACAGATCAAGACCGATAATGAACCAGCTTTTATCTCAGAAAAGGTAAGAAATTTCCTGTCAGAATGGAGAATTTCACATGTCACAAGTATCCCACACTTACCAACTGGACAAACAATTATTGAAAGGGCACATCACACACTGAAACACATGTTAGATAAACAAAAAAAGGGGGGTATCTGTGTAGCCCGCAAGAGCATCTGTGGAAAACCACGTATGTTATCAATTTTTTAAATTGTGACAGTGCTGAAAGAAGCAGGTATGAAAAGCAGTACAAGCCTCAGACTCTTGCCTCTCCCAAACCACCGGTCATGGTAAAAAACTTGATTTCAGGGCAGTTGACGAGACTGTTAGATCTCGTGACTTGGGGATGAGGTTACGCCTGGGTGGCTGCAGGAAAAGAGCTTAAACGGATTCCTTCCAGGTGTGTAAGACCCTACTTAGGTACACAACCACAGCAGCAAGAACCAGAGTAACGCAGAAGTTATAAAGGAGTTATGTTTATGTTTCAGGTTTACATTCAGGGAAGACCAATGTGGCAAAAAGTAGTCTGTATAAAATCTATGAATGTGTGTGAGATGAATGGGATGACGGTCGTCATTGAATGAGGCGTGAATGAATAAGAGAGTTGTTTGACTGGACAAATGTATGAAACACACAAACACCTCACAAAATAACACTACCTCCGCCACATGGTCACTTTAGGAAAATTTAATTTGCTAAGCTTAGCCTGTTTCTTAAATAAAGTTGAACTACCCAGTTATTCAAAACCCTCAGATTAATAAAGATTATAAGTCTATGCTCAGTTGGGCTAAGGTCTTTAGGCTAATAAAGTTATTTCTCCAAGTTGCACTACCCTTTAGAAATACAGGAAAGTTTTAAAAGGTTTCCAATAGATGTGTAAGAGGCCAAGGCAAGCGATGTGCTGAGTCATTGCAAGCTTTGGTAGTTTAGAATATACTGTTCTGATTGTTTGCACTGTTGTTTTTACACTGTTTTTGTGACCTTCTTAAATAATTGAGAAGGGGGTGATGTAGGAAACGTATTCAAGGCACAGGGGACGTACCGGGGCAGAGAAACCCAAGGGAGCATGTGCCTAGATGGATAACCCCATTGGTTAGAAGGTCACATGGTTCTAAGGGATAAAAGGAAGGACCGAATTTGAAATAAACCTCTTTGTTCACCACGTCACGAGGAGCGCACATCCTTCTTTATTATATAAAGGACCGCCACGCTATACGTGCACAGCAAGACCTTTCTAGGAGGGTACCTTTGGTCTGGGAGGAATCTTCGTCCATATAAACTTTTGGGCCTCGGATGACCGATTCAGGAACAGGGCTCCTGCCCACCAATGATTGCCCTTCCAAACAGGAAAAAAACCTGACCCTCCGTCTCTCACCTGCTGTTGGTGCAGCACTCTCGGCACTACGTGCACAGCAAGAGCTTTCTGGGCGGGCACCTTTGGTCTGGGAGGAATATTCGTCCATATTCACTTTTGGTCCTCGGATGACCAGTTAAGGAATGGGGCTCCTAATCTCCAACAATTGCCTTTCAAACTAAGAAAATAGCCCTGACCCTCCATCTCACCCCTGCTGTTGGTGCAGCACTTTCGGCACTACGTGCACAACAAGAGTTTTCTGGGCGGGCACCTCTGGTGTGTGAAGAATCTTTGTATGCAATTTTGGGAGTTGGGCTGGCAGCTGGGAGGCAAAGCTGAAAACAGAAAACAACAGCTCTTAATGACAACAGAGAAAGACTGGAAGCTTTGGCTTTGTGATGCACTTGGTAGGCCATGCTGGGCACTCATGAGCAGCAAGAGTTTTCTGTTCTGCTACCTTTGTTTTTGGAGGAATCTTCTTCCGTTTGCAATTTTGGGAGTTGGGCTAGCAATTGGTAGGTAGGTAGGTTTCAAAACAGGAAACAACAGCCCATATCCCCAGGAAAGAAAGCCTGGAAACTTTTCTTTTGTGTTGCCTTTGGTTTGTCAGACTGGTGACTCCACTGGCAGGAAGAGCTTTCTGAGCTGGCACCTTTGGTGTGGGAGGCATCTTCATCAGTATGCAATTTTGGGAGTAGGGCTGGAAGTTTGGAGGTAAGGGTGAAAACAGGAAACAACAGCCCTTATCCCCAAGAAAGAAAGCCTGGAACCTTTGGCTTTGTGGTGCATTTGGTAGGCCGGGCTGGGCACTCCATGGGCAGCAAGAGCTTTCTGTTCTGGTAACTTTGCTCTTGGAGGAATCTTCGTTCATATGCAATTTTGGGAGTCCGACTGGCAGTTTCGAGAAAAATTTGAAAACAGAAAATAACAGCCTTTATGGTCAGGAAAGAAAACCGGGAAACTCTTGATTTGTGTTGCATTTTGTGAGTCAGTCTGGAGACTCAATTGGCAGCAAAAGCTTTCTGTGCTGGCACCTTTGTTCTGATAGGAATCTTCTTCCGTATGCAATTTTGGGAGTTGGGCCGTCTGTTGGGAGGTAGATCAGAAAAAAGCAAACAATAGCCATTTCCCCAGTAAAGAAAGACTGGAAGATTTGGCTTTCTGGTGTACTTGGTGCGTCAGCGGGTGGGCCAGGTTGCCCATAGGGTGCCCAGGCTGACCCACCAAGTACACCAGAAAACCAAAGCTTCTAGTCTTTCTTTCCTTGGGAAATGGCTATTGTTTGGTTTTTTCAGATCTGCCTCCCAACTGACAGCCCAACTCCCAAAATTGCAAACGGACGAAGATTCCACCCAGAACAAAGGTATCAGAACAAAAAACTCTTGCTGCTCATGGAGTGTCCAACCTCCCCCACAAACTGCACCACAAAGCCAAAGCTTCCAGACTTTCTTTCTTGGGGAGAAGTGCTTTTGTGTCCTGTTTTCAGTCCTGCCTCTCAAATGCCAGCCCCTCTCCCAAAATTTCAAATGTATGAAGATTCCCCGCAGAACAAAGGTGCCAGCACAGAAAGATCTTCCTGTTCATGGAGTGCTCAACCTGACCCACCATCATGGTCAGTCTTCATGAATGAAGATTTTGGAAAAGGTCTTTACCCTTCAAGCCTGCACAGTGTTTTTTTTTTTTTTTAAGTGAGACACAGTGTGCGCTGAACTGAGCCCACCCTTTCATCCTAAGGTTCATGTTCCAGGGCCGAGTGAGCTTGGACGGTGACAGCGAGGTCCTCAGGACGTAGGTTTGTTTAGAGTGACCTTCTCTTAGATGGGTGGTCTTACAGGGCTGACAAACTCCATCTGTCAGGAGGAGTTCCCTAACCAAGAATCAAACCCGGGTCGTGGCCGTGAGAGCGCCGCATCCTAACCACTAGACCACCAGGGATCCTCACCTGGTAAACCAGGTGTACCACAAAGATTCCAGGCTTTCTTTCTTGGGGATATGGGCTGTTGTTTCCTGTTTTCAGCCCTGCCTCACATCTGCTAGCCCGACTCCCAAAATTGCATAAAAACAAAGATTCCTCCCAGAACAAAGGTGCCAGCACAGAAAGATCTTGCTTCCCATCGAGTGCCCAGGCTGACCCACCAAGTACACCAGAAAGACAAAACTTCCAGTCTTTTTTTCCAGGGGAAATTGCTATTGTTTGCTTTTCTCAGATCTGCCTCCCAACTGCCAGTCCGACTCCCAAAATTGCAAACGGATGAAGATTCCTGCCAGAAGAAAAAGTGCCAGCACAGAAAGCTCTTGGTGCTCATGGAGGACCGAGCCTGCCCCACAAACTGCACCACAAAGCCAAAACTTCCAGGTTTTCTTTCTTGGGGATAAGGACTGTTGTTTCCTGTTTTCAGACCTGTCTCCCAAGTGACAGCCTGACTCCCAAAATTGCAAACAGACGAAGATTCCTCCCAAACCAAAATTGCCATCACAGAAAGCTCTTCCTGACCATGGAGTGCCCAACCTGGCAAACCACCTGCACCACAAAGCCAAAGCTTCCATTCTTTCCTTTTTGGGAATTAGGATGGTTTTTTCCTGTTTTCAGCCGTACCTCCCAACTTCCAGTCCTACTACCAAAATTGCATATGGATGAAGATTCCTCCCACACTGAATGTGCCAGCACAGAAAGCTCTTGTTGCTCATGAAGTGTCCAGCCTCCCCCACAAATTGCACCACAAAACCAAAGATTCCAGGCTTTCTTTCGTGACGATAAGGGCTGTTGTTTCCAGTTTTCATCCCTGCCTCTCAACTGCCAGCTCGACTCCCAAAATTGCATACGGACGAAGATTCCTCCCAGATGAAAGTACCAGAACAGAAAGTTCCTGCTACTCATGGAGTGCCCAGGCTGGCCCACCACCTGCACCACAAAGCCAAAGGTTCCAGGCTTTCTTTCCAGTATTTTTCAGATCTGCCTCCCAACTGACAGCCTGACTCCCAAAATTGCATACAAACAAAGATTCCTCCCAAAAAAAAGGTACCAGAACAGATAGCTCTTGACCTCAATGGAGTGCCCAGCCTGGCCCACCAACTGCACCCCAAAGCCAAAGCTTCCAGGCTTTCTTTCCTGGCAACTAAGCCTGTTGTTTCCTGTTTTGAACCATTCCTCCCAACTGCCGGTCTGACTCCCAAAGTTGCATTCAAAGATTCCTCCCACACCAAAGGTGCCAGCACATAAAACTCTTCCTGCCAACGGAGTTTCCAGGCTGACAAACCAACTGCAACACAAAACAAAAGCTTCCAGGTTTTCTTTCCTGGCAGTAAGGCCTGTTGTTTCCTGTTTTCAACCCTGCCTCCCAACTGCTAGCCCGACTCCCAAAATTGCATACAAACAAAGATTCCTCCCAGAACAAAGGTACCAGAAAAGAGAGCTCTTGCTGCTCATGTAGTTCCCAGACTGGCCCATCAACTGCACCACAAAACCAAAGTTTCCAGGCTTTCTTTCCTGGCAAGAAGGGCTGTTCTTTGCTTTTTTCAGATCTACCTCCCAACTGTAGACCGACTACGAAAATTGCATATGGACGAAGATTCCACCCACACTAAAGTTGCCAGCACAGAAAGCTCTTGCTGTTCATGGAGTACCCAGGATGGTCCATCAACTGTACCAGAAAGCCAAGGTTTCCAGGTTTTATTTCCGGGCGACTAGGTCTGTTTTTGCTTTTGTCCGACCTGCCTCCCAACTGACAGCCCGACTCCCAAACTTGCATACAAACAAAGATTCCTCCCAGAACAAAGGTACCAGAACAGAGAACTCTTGCTTCCAATGGAGTGCCCAGGCTGGCCCACCAGTTGCACCACAAACCCAAAGCTTCCCAGCTTTCTTCCTTGGGGATAAGGGCTGTTGTTTCCTGTTTTCAGCCTTACCTTCCCACTTTCAGCCCTACTCCCAAAATTGCATTCTGACGAAGATTCCTCCCACACCAAAGGTGCCAGCACAGAAAGCTCTTCCTGCCAAAGCAGTTTCCAGGCTGACAAACCAACTGCAACACAAAGCAAAAACTTCCAGGCTTTCTTTCCTGGGGATAAGTACTTTTATTTCCCGTTTTTAGCCCTGCTTCCCAACTACCAGACTGACTCCCAAAATTGCATATGGACGAAGATTCCTCCCAGACTAACGTACCCGCAGAGAAAGCTCTTGCTGTTCATGGAGCATCCAGGCTGGCCCATCAACTGCACCACAAAACCAAAGCTTCCAGGTTTTCTTTCCTGGGAATAAGGGCTGTTGTTTGTATTTTGAAGATCTGCCTCCCAACTGAAAGCTCGACTCCTGAAATTGCATACAAACAAAGATTCTTCCCAGAACAAAGGTGTCAGCCCAGAAAGTTCTTGTTGCACATGGAGCGCCCAGACTGGCCAACCAGCTGCACCACAAATCCAAAACTTCTAGGTTTTCTTTCCTGGCGATAAGGGCTGTTGTTTCCTGTTTTCAGATCTGCCTCCCAACTGCCAGCCCGACTATGAATCCAAAAAACTTGGTCGGAGAAACTGCTCAGAGACTGTTTTATCTTTAAGTAGCAAGGTATTTGTTTATTCAACATTGGGAGTAAGCCAGCTCGCGCTGTACATACTTGCTCGAAGGCTTCACACAAAATCAGAAGTTTTTATACAGTCTTCGTATATGATTAAATGCATATTCAAGTGATTACAACATCTATCTATACATATTAATAACAGGCGGAGCATAGGTGGAACTCAGACGGGGTTTGGGGCGGTCCTTCTCTTGGTCCTCAATTTTGGTTTGACACCCGCTCTTCATCCCATGGGTCTGGACGCTAATTCTCATCTTCCTCGACCTGACCTCCCTTCTCTTCTATTGTTCTTGCCCCGCTCACTGAGGCTTGGAGAAGGCCTTGGCTCCCAGTCTGTTTCTTCTATTCAAATGTCTACCTTATACTACTGCATTTCTAATTTATTACCTCTAGGTCTATTACATGTTCTTGTACTATTCTCTTAAGTTTTGGTCCAGTAAGTCGAACAGAACGAGTACAGATCATTTTGGATGTTGGTAGCTTGTTAGCAGGCCCAAACTTCTCAGTTAACTCTTTTGGGCCTGACCTCCTGTTTCATTCCCCCCTTTTACTTATAACTTACCAATTCCTTCGTAAATGGGTTTTGATAGGTATTCATCACGGCTCACATTATCTGCATCCTTCTGACCATGGTACTTGATTTCTACCATAGCTAAACACTTAAGACCAATAGTAGAATCATACCAATTCCTAAAACCAATATTGGATGTATTAAATAGTGCTACTTGTCAGAGCATTCGCTGAGTCGTTCTGTTCACTTCCTGGACCAGTTTTTCTATATCAGGATGTTTAAGCATTTCTTTAAAAGATTAATGTTCATTCCTATCTGCAATTTTGGCACATCATGATACATTGTATAATCCGCTTCAATCAGTTGTCTAGTAGTCACTAGAATTATATAATCAAAGTCACAGCCTATTATTTTACTAAAACAAAAAATGAGTACCACTCACTACTTCATTACAAGTATCTATGGTAAAATTAACACAAAAGATTCTAACACATGCACATCCATTTCCTACGTAGTAGACTTGTGATTGGGTTTTAGCATGGGGAAACATTTCAAAGGTACACACACTATCTTCAGTATCTAAGCATAAATCTTCATTTTCTACTACAGCATTTTCACAGATATATCCTAATTGTCCTTTAGGAATACATGCCTCAGGACTGACTGTCACTTTTTCTTTGTGTGATCCTAACTTGCCCAAACATTATGGTCTATGGGTCTGACAATTACATTTTGGTGTATGGTTCCTAATGTCAAAATAGGAAAGATGGTCTTTTCTTTAGCTGCACTGATAGTGAGTACATAAGGTTCAATTTGTTCATATTGAGGACTGTAAGTGAAATTCACTAACTGCCACCACGCTTGGTAATTTTTCTCAAATTGTGTAGTGGAACTGTTTCTAGCTATTATTTCTCTTACCTCTTGTGGTAATATTCCTGAGGTTCCTTCCTTTAATATTCCTGCAGCTACAGATTGTACCCACTGTTGAGTTTGGAGACATTGTATTGCAAGTGCAAACCTTTTATGGATGACACCAGCATAGTCAATAATTTTGGTGAAATCCTTTGCGGTGTGGTTAGCTACTAATGTCAACAATCTGTCTGCCAATGATTGTGTTTCTGCCAAAGTGAGCAAAGATGATCTTAAAGGGACTTTGAGTTTTCCTAGATCAGATGTGACAGCACTTAGCTTATTCACTAATACTTTTTGAACTATGGTGTTTAATACACCTAATCCTGTGCCAAACCATCCAGTTACATCTCTTTGAATTCTGGTACTAGGGGATCTGGTCATCATCCATGCATGCCAGCCTTTAAGGCTTTGCTGAATATAGGGTTGACAATCTTTTTGTATGCTTGATATGTTTACTTGAACGTTTATTTGAACCCTCTTCAGTGAATATGTGGGATCTAACAAGTTTCTGCTCATTTGAGTGCCTAATTACATATGTTTCCAGCAAAAGTTAAATTGTGGACATTCTCACAGGTTAAAGAAGGTGATGTAGAACTGGTGGTGGTCTTAGTCGATGGGGTGGTAGGAGATTTGGTAGTTGGAAATCTCCTGGTTATATTTCCTTCCCTGAATGTCCACTGACACATCACAGAAACTGTTTTATCTAGAGTGAAGGTGTGCCAACATTGATCAGCCACTAATTACATTTCACAGTAACGTCAATTTTGGGTGACCATCTAATCTGTGCCTATTAAAACACTTGCTTTGTATGGGGTACCAGGATTTTACCAATTACTCAGTACCCTCGTTCCTTGGAGGACTATGACAGATGGATTGTATTGGTTCAGTTCAGATGAATTCAGAATATCTGTATTTATAGTAAATCGTAAACTAGAACTCCCATTATAGGCCCAAGACCATAATGATTTTTGGGCAAGAGTTTGATTTAACACCAATGTACTTATCAGTCCAAAGATCAGCATTGAGAAGGTTTGAGAGCAGATGATGCCTCTCCCGAGGTCCATGCTTCCTCTGGAACTCTCGACTTGAGAGTAGTGGATGCACGTGGGTTTCTCTTTCACCCGGATCGCTGTGAAGGTGGTCATCAGCACCTGTTACGGTCCATCCCACTTCTCCCATAGTGGATCTCCTGAAAGATTCTTAACATATACCCGATCACCAGGGTTGAATGGATGTAACTTACAATCAGGTTGCTTGGGTTGGTGTTCTAACACCACCGTAGCATTTTTCTGCAATTGTTTTCCTACAACCATAACATAATCTTATACATACTGATTACTGATTTGATCTACAGTTTCACTATTCACAGTTTGCATCATGTAGGGTCTGCCAAATAGAATTTCAAATGGACTAAGTTTCTCTTTTGACCTCTGTTTGACCCTTAGCCTGATTAAAGCAATAGATAAAGCTTGATACCAATGTAAATTTGTTTCTTAACATATTTTAGCAATTTGTTGTTTAATGAGATGATTCATCTTTTCTACTTGCCCACTTGCTTGGAGTCTGTAGGGCATATGCAGTTGCCAATTGATTTTTAGTGCTTTACTATTGCTTGTACAATTCGTGCACAAAAGTGTGAACCTCTATCTAAAGAGATGTTCTTAGGCATTCCAAAACGTGGTATAATCTCGTTCAACAAGACTTTAACCACTCCTTTTGATTCATTTTTCTACATGGGAAAACTTCAGGCCATCCAGAAAATGTGTCAGTCAAAACTAAGAGATAACAGAACTCCCCCCCCCTTTTCTTGGGAGCTCAGAGAAATTAATTTGCCAAATTTCACCTGGGAAATGCCCTTTACTTATTGCCCCTTGGTGTATTTTTTGTTCCAGTATTTCAGACAAAGTTCACATTGGGATGTGACTTGCTCTATTGTGGTAAATAAATTTGGTCCTGCTACTCTGGTCCTTAAATGCTAATAGAGTGAGTCTAAGCCCCAATAGTTTTATCATGTTTTACTTTTACAAATTGCCACACTAATTTTTCTAATAGTATTAACTGACCTGTTTTTAGTTAACCTCACCCATTGTCTAACACCTTGCCTTCATTTTCATGTATCCACTTATAATCTGTTTCTTGATATTCTACCTGTTGATCTGTGTCTAGTTCTTCTAGCACTGAAGTTGCTACTGGTAGTTCTTTACTTCTTGCAGCAGCTAATTCAGTTTCTGCATCAGTTTTTCTGTTTCTTATTTCCAGAACATTGTTACCTTTCAGGTGTCCTTGGCAGTGCATAATTGCCACCTGAGAGGGAAGTTGTACAGCTTCTAATAATCGTAGAGTTTCTTCAGTATATTCCACAACTTTTCCTTGAAGAGTTAAGTCCTCTTTCTTTCCAAATTGTTCCGTGAGCGTGAACTATGCCAAAGTCATATTTGGAGTTAGTCCAGGTGTTAATTTGTTTTCCTTCTACCAATCCTAAAGCTTGAATGAGAGCTATCAGTTCTGCTTTCTGGATTGAGGTTCCTGCGGGCAAAGGATTTGATTTGATTTGATTTGATTACCTCAGTAGTGGTGGTCGCAGCATACCCAACCATCTTCACACCTTGTCTTATGAAACTGCTGCCATTGGTAAACCAGTCTTCTGCATCCAGGAGTGGTTCTTCTTTAAGGTCCAGGTAGCTAGAGTGCACTGCTTCAATGGTTTCCAGGCAGTCCTGCACGACAAGTGCAACCGAGATTCTTCCTTCTAGGAATGAAGTTGGGTTAACAATGTTAGTCACCTGAATGGTTATGTCATCTGATTCAGTCAGGATTACCCGATATTTCAGAAACTGGGAGGGTGACAGCCAATGATTTCCTTTCTGTTCCAGTACTGTAGATACTGTGTGGGACACTAACACAGTAATTTTCTGTCCCATTGTAAATTTCCTGACTTCTTCTATATTTATGATCATTGTTGCTACTGCCCTTAGGCAGGTGGGCCATCCTTTGCTTACTTCATCCAATTGCTTGGAGAAGTAGGTTACTGTTCTTTTGTATGGCCCTTGTCGTTTAGCCAGGACCCCCAGAGCCATTCCTTGTCGTTCATGTGAGAACAACCAAAAGGGCTTCGTTACGTCAGGCAATCCCAACGCCAGAGTCCTCATGAGTTCTCGCTTCAGCTGTTTGAAGGCTCCACTTGCTTCGGGGGTCCAGACTAGGTTGCCCTTAGTCATTTTCAGCAGGTCATATAAAGGTTTTGCAATTAGTCCATACTGATAAACAACACCAACCTGTCATTCCTAGAAAGGCTTGAAGGTTTCTCACCATCTGTGGTTTGGGTGTCTGGCAGACGGTTTCCTTTCTTATTGTCCCCAGTGATTATTGTCCTTCAGATACTTCGTAATCCAGGTACACCACTTGTTTCTGCACCGGCTTTGCTTTCTGTTGAGAGACTCGATACCCATTTAAGTCCAAAAAGTTTCAGAGGTTTACTGTCCATTGGACACATTCTTCTTGATTTTCAGTAACAATCAATAGATCATTCACATATTATAAAAGTACACCCTTTCCCAGTGGTGACTGCCATTGTTCCAATTCTTTAGCTAATTAATTCCCAAAATTGTGGGAATATTTTCAAACTCTTAAGGTAACACTGTCCAAATGAGCTGAGTTTTCCTTCCTGTGGTGGGATTTTCCCACTTGAAGGCAAATATCCTTTGACTTTCCTTTGTTAAGGGAAGGCAGAAAAAGGTATCTCTTAAGTCTAATACTGTGAACCAAATTACACTTTCTTTTAATATTGTTAATAGGGTATATAGGTTTGCAACAACTGCATGTATGTTATAGCTATTTTATTTACTGCTCTTAAATCCTGAGCCAACCTATGTGTTCCATTTGGCTTTTTGACTGGTAAAATTGGGGTGAATTTTAATCTGATTCACACTCTACAAAAGCCTTAATTTCAAAAAGTTATCTATTATTGGCTCAATTCCTCTTCTATCTTCCAGCCTCAGTGCATATTGCTTCCTAATTACTGGGTTTGTTCCTGGTCGTAATTCTATTTCAATGGGAGCTGCCCTTTTTGACTTTCCTGGTGTTTCAATAGCTCAAACTCCTGGGTATACCTGATCTAAAATTTGATTGACATTTGAATTACCCTGGTTTGGCTCCACATAGCTCATTGCTAAACTCAGAGCTGCTATTAATTGTTCTTCCTTTACCTTAATTTCAATTTTACCTTGTTTGAATTCTATTACAGCTCCCAGATTTTCTAGTAGATCTCTGCCCAATATGAGTTTGGATAAATTTGGTAAATACCAAAACTGATGCACTCCCATTTGTTTTCCAATTTTGAACTTTAGGGCTTTCAAAAGAAAGCTTTTCTGATTGACCAGTGGTACCCACGACTTAAACATATTTATCACTTTTAGGTATTAATTCAAAACAGAAAATGTAGCCCCAGTATCAATTACAAAATCTAATTCTTCTTTTTCTTCCCTTAGCTTAATTTTTACCAGCAGGTCCCCTAGGCACTGGCCTGCCGGCTTCCTCCTTCACTCAGTACTCTGTAAGCAACAACAGCCCCTCCCATGCCTGTATTTCCACCTGTTAATTCAGGGCATTCTTGCTTCCAGTGTCCCTCTTTTCTACAATATGCACACTGGTTCTGACCCAACCTTGTCTGTCGGGGAGGCAAACCTTACATCTGTTACTCAAGGTTCATACATATAACTAACAGTTGCAAAATGGACAAATCTTAATTCTAGGTCTTATCCAAAGTGGTGTGCTTATAGTTAACTCTTCAGCACTACCTCTCATATAGCAACTCTTAGCATGATACCTACCTTTAACTATGTATTCCAGGATGTTTCAAGGAAAGCAAGATATATCAGGTACACAATAACAATATTTGGCCAAATACAAACAAAACCAGACCAGACCAGACCAGAGGGGATATTCCCCTGGGAGAGTGTCCTCTCCCATGTCCCCCGCGAGACGGCGTCCCGCCTCAACTTATGGGTATCCAGAACCATAATAACGAGAACCAGAATAAACAAAACCAGAAACCAGATACAAATACCTTTTATCAATAGGCAGTGTTCTTGTCCAGCCCCCGCAAGAAACCACCGAAGAAGGGAGCCCCTTCAGGTAAAAAGACTTACCCAAAGGCACCAGAGGGGGGTCCCGTCCTCCGAGGGATTCTGCAGCCAGGTGGAGAAGGTGTGCTGCTGCAGGTCGCCAAATGATTCCGAAAAACTCAGTCTGAGAAACTGCTCAGAGAATTTTTTATCTTTAAGTAGCAAGGTATTTGTTTATTTAACGTTGGGAGTAAGCCAGCTCGCACTGGACATACTTGCTCAAAAGCTTCACACAAAATCAGAAGTTTTTATACAATCTTCGTATATGATTAAATGCATATTCAAGTGATTACAACATCTATCTATACATATTAATAACAGGTGGAGTATAGGCGGAGCTCAGGCGAGGCTTGGAGCGGTCCTTCTCTTGGTCCTCAATTTTGGTGGGACACCCGCTCTTCATCCCATGGGTCTGGACGCTAATTCTCATCTTCCTCGGCCTGACCTCCCTTCTCTTCTATTGTTCTTGCCCCGCTCACTGAGGCTTGGAGAAGGTCTTGGCTCCCAGTCTGTTTCTTCTATTCAAATGTCTACCTTATCCCACTGCATTTCTAATTTATTACCTCTAGGCCTATTACATGTTCTTGTACTATTCTCTTAAGCGTTGGTCCAGTAAGTAGAACAGAACAAGTACAGATAATTTTGGATGTTGGTAGCTTGCTAGCAGGTCCAAACTTCTCAGTTAACTCTTTTGAGCCTGGCCTCCTTTTTCAACTCCCAAAATTGCAAATGGAAGACGATTCCTCCCAGAACAAAGGTGCCAGCAAAGAAAACTCTTGCTGCTCATGGAGTGCCCAGCCTGCCCCACAAACTGCACCCCAAGCCTAAAGCTTCCAGACTTTCTTTCTTGGGGATAAGGGCTGTTGTTTCCTGTTTTCAGCCGTCTCACATCTGCCAGCCCGACTCCCAAAATTGCATATAGATAAAGATTCCTCCCAGAAGAAAGATGCCAGCACAGAAAGCTCTTGCCCTCAATGGAGTGCCCAACCTGGCCCACCAAGTGCACCACAAGGCCAAAACTTGAAGACTTTCTTTCCTGGCGATACGGGCTGTTGTTTCCGGTTTTGAACCGTGCCTCCCAACTGCCAGCCCGACTCCCAAAATTGCATACGGACGAAGATACCTCCCACACAAAAGGTGTCAGCACAGAAA